>NC_133662.1:78654645-78729072 GCF_037893015.1 Macrotis lagotis
AAGTTGATACATTCTATCTTTTTGTGAGTTCTGTTGATCTAGATTTTTTTTTTTAATCACTATTTAAAGATATTTGGAGGAGTATGGGGAGAGCAAAGTCCCTGCTTTTTTCCCACCATTTCCCCCCTTTAGTTTCCTTACCTGTAAAATGTGCTGGAGAAGGAAATGTCAAACTCTTTTAGTATCTTAATAAATAAAACTTCAAATGATGTTAGGAAGAATTGGGCAAAACTGAAATGAGTGAAAAAGAACAAACTATCTTTTGTGACTAAGGATTATGTTTCCCAGAACTGCATCCCCTCCCAAGAAATGAATGTATGAGTTCCCAGGAGCAACACACATCCCTAGAAGTAGTTCTGATTGTGAGTACATATATCTAGATATAATTATATTAATCATAATAGTGATAAAGAATTACTATAAAGGGATAGGAAAGGATGAGTCAGTCTTCATGGAATTCCCCTTGAATTCCAATGTTAATGTTTCCTGAATAAAGTAAAATTTGATGGAGTGAAGGTATGCACCAGTAAATAATTAAACACATATAAGGAAGAAACAAATGATAAATATGCAAATATACTCACATATAAGTGAGATAGACTAGGAAGTTTAAATTTGGCAATACATTCCAAGAATGTTACCCTTTTTGAGTGACAGACACTAAAGTAGCAATATATAAGAGTGAATCTTTAATAGGAGAAAATGAGAGAAGTTAAAAATAGAGCAAATAGAAACTTCTTGAAAAATGGGATCATGGAATATTAAGAAGTTGGGACTGGTAGGGAGTAGATTTTGAGCCATCTGCTTACCTAGATAGGCAAAAAGAAGGTTAAAAAGTGGGGATAATTAGATAAACAAACTGAATTATTGAAAGATGAATTAATTAATAACTTAAGTAAATTTCAAGTCCATGGAATAGAATAGACAAATAAGAGTGGAGTTGAAGGTTGGTAGAAAACTATAGGTATAGAAATGGGTACAGCTACAAAGTACTGATTTAAAAATAAAAATGGGTAGGAAAAAATGACTACACAAATCTAAGAATAATATACTTGAATATGAATGAATATAACAATCAAATAAATTAAAGAGAATGTTTAATGTAGTGCTTAGTACAGTGCCTGGTAAATAGTAAATGCTTATTTTTTATCTTTCTAATAGATAATTTTACTACATAACAGTTCTTCAACTGTTTACTGACTTCCCTGGCTTACTTTAAATTCAAACTAAACTCCTACTGTTTACAGGAAGCCTTTGCTACCTTGTCTTAATTTTAGTGCCTTCCTTTATTTTATTTTATTTTTTTATTTTTGCAAGGCAATGGGGTTAAGTGATTTGCCAAAGGTCACACAGCTAAGTATATGCTAAGTGTCTGAGGTGGCATTTGAACTCAGGTCCTCCTGTCTTCATGGCCAGTGCCCTATCCACTGCAACCACTTAGCTGCCCACCTAGTCCTTTCCTTTTATTAATTATTTCCTTTTTATTCTGTAAATAGATTGCTTGTATAAATTTATTTGTTTGTTGTCTCTTTCATTAGATTGTGAGTTCATTGCAGATGGGGACTATCTTTTGCCTCTTTTCCTATCCTTAGCTCTAGTATGTTGCCTGGCACAAAGAGATCACTAAATAAATGTTGATTGAATAAGTGATAGCTGCCCTATAACTAAGCAACTTTTTAGCTTTCTAGAAAGTACTCTATTGTTTTTAAAGACACCTTGAACAAGAATCCAATTTAAGCTTTAAGCAATCAAGTTGGCAGGGGAGTATGATGAGACAGATATAATAAGAAAGTATTTCATCCATCACCCAGGAATGAACCTAATCTCTAAGAGTCTCAGACTGGAAACCGTAGTGGAAAAAGGTGTATTAGCAAACAAGGGCCATAGATATTTACAAAAGCATGAGTTTTGTCTAAAGTGATCCATTGTCCCTACTCCTGCTCTCAGAAACTATGCAGGGCATTAAATGAATGCTCTTAGCTTTCACATTCCCCTTTCATTTCAAAGATTTCACAGTACTTTTCAATTCATTGAGTTAATGACAAGCAGCTGTTGGATCAACATTCTATATGAAGGAATCTACTTGGTTTCAATCTAGGACCCTTATGAAAACTCTCTTTTGTTCATTCTCCCTTCTTTCAAGGTTGTGGAAACATCCCAAAATATAATTTCCTCATCTATTTTCCCTTGTCCAATATCATTCCTGTGTGTTAAATGAATATCTTAGAGACTGAAATAAGAAAATCATAGACATCAGTTAATTATCAGTCATTTATTAAGTGCACACTATGTGCAGATACTGGGTTGGATTCTATATATGTATATATATATATATGTGTGTGTGTGTGTGTGTGTGTGTGTGTGTGTGTGTGTGTATGTGTAATGAATAAAATTCAATATAAAATAATTGATAGGGAGTATACTTTTAGTTGTGCTGATCATAAAAGGATTCATACAAAAGATGCTACTTGAGTTGCATCTTAAATACCCAGAGATGGGAGGTAAATAAGTATAGAAAAGGGACTAATACTCAATGAAGTTATAAAGATATATTGAGGTTAGTTTGGAAAGGGCCATAAAAGATTTACAGAAGCATTTATATTTTAGCCCCAAAGCACAGGAAGCCACTGATATGGATGTATAAAGAAGTCTTATGATTGAATCTGCATTAGGGGAGATTGTTTTGACACTTGGGTGGAGTATATTAGAATGGGAAAGATGAGGTAAGGAGATCAATTAGGAGATTGTTTCAATAATCTAGGTTAAAAAGTACCTTAGAGATCAGCTACTTCAACCTTTCCCTAAATCATGAATTCTATTAGGTTGAGGGGCAATGACAGGCTCATTGTTTGAAGACTTTTAATAAGAGAAAATTGACCACAATTTCACTTATGGACAGTTCTAACTGTTAAGAAATTTCTGCTTAGATTAAGTCTAAATATACTTCTAAAGTAAATTAAGTAGATTAAGTCTAAATATACTGCCTATTGCTTTTACTTCTAAATCACCAAGTTTTAGAACTAGAGAAACAATAACCTTTTCTTTTCTTATTAAATAGAATAGTCCCATAAACTTCTTACCTGTATTACGTAGATAGAACATAGGTTTAACATCTCTAAAAGTCTTTAAAGGTCATCTAGTCAAGCATCTCATTTTTAAAATGGGAAAACTGAGCCTAGGAACACAACACTATGAAAGCTATTCATCTGGTTATATGACATCAACTTCTGAGACCTTTGTATAAAGTATAGACTTCTGGAAGCAGGACAGTCAAGCAGGAAAGGGAGCCCAAACCCCTCATATTTACCATTAATTCAGTATAATGACTGACCTGGTTCTTCATTCTTCCAGTTGGTCTGATAGAAGTTTGCAGGGGTTCAGGTCTATTTATGGTACATTGGTAAAGATGCTTTTTTTGAATTGTAGTTATAATTTCAGTGAATCATATGAGCTTTTACACATGAAAATGGATCATATAGTTGGGTTGATAGCATACCTATTAAAACCTAGTTAGCTATAAGGGAAACTTAGATATAATATAAAACAATGATCTCATTTTATAGGTGGGAAAACTAAGGATCAGAAAATTTAGGTTAACTGCCTCAGAAAACAGCTGGTATTTGAGCTCTGATTCTATCATTTTAAAACCATTAAAAAGTACATTATGATATATGTGAAATGGCTATGAGTCTAGCTCACAAAAAAATTTAGATTCAACAAATTTAATTAAGTTCCTATTCATTTCTGGGTAGAAAAATGAAGTATGGGACTGAATTTAGAAAGATATGAGTTAAAATTCTGCCTCAGACACTTCTTAGTTGAGTAATACTTACCAAGTCTCTTAGCCTCTTTCAGCTTTAATTCCTCATCTATACAATGGGGATAATTATTATATTCTTCTCACACAGGGTTATTGTGAAGTTCAAGTGAGATAACATATGAAAAGCACTTTGCAAACTTTAAAGTACCTCTCATTACCTTACCGGTACTAGGGATGAGAAGATAACATAATTATTGACTTCAAGGAATATAGTTAAGTCCTGATTAACACAAATAATGGAGTGGCAAGTGTTCACACTATTTGAAGTTATAATTATGTCAACTATAGTAATTAGTTCTAGCCTAACAGAAATATGAAGCACAATTATGTTACCACTTCAGATGATTCACTATTCATAATAATGGGACACATTTAAAAAATTGTTCTAGCAAATGTTTTAGAACCTACAACAATATAGACAACAAAGGATTTCGATAATGGTGAGATTCTCCTGGGTTTTAGAATAGTATTCAAAAGACAAGAGAGAGAGAGAGACTGAATGGGGAGAGCTAGAAGTCACCAGAAGATATTCATATTCCTTAGCAGCTTGAACTCTGAGGAGATATTGATGAATCAGAAAAAAAATGTGAGTAATGTAATATGCAGAGACAAAAGGAAATCAAATAGTGTATTTGGGGCAGGAGTGCTTCTGGGTGGGGGATGAGGCAACCATAGCAAATTAGTACCACAGTGGTCAGGAATTTAACTTAAGGGAGAACTTGGAGAAGCAATAGGGACTAAAATTTGGGGACTAGGATTTAGAGTAAGGCTCCAATTTCTGAAAAAAGAGGTGAAAACAAAGCAGGCTTCTGGTCCTGGTGTAAATGGAGGAGAGGGTACCAAAATTAGGACTTAGGCATAGAGGAATAGGACCTTAGGTATTAGGTTAAAAAATACCAGGAGGGGTCTCTATCACAAAAGTACAAGATGAAATCTCAAATGGTAGGATTTGGGTCCAAGTTAAGGAAGAAAGAATGGGAAATTGACTTGTTTTAAATAGCCTGCATCATTGATCTAATGATCTTTATATCTCCCTTATCTAGGAGAAGCACAAAGTAATCCTAGCTGGAGAGATATGGGAATGGGGAGCCAAATTAGTCATTACATTGCATGTGGCAAATATGAAGGTTTTGAATCTCCAATCCATATTATTTGGCAGTGCCTCTCTAGCCAAAACAATGTGAGTCTACCCTAATAGTCTAGAAGAACGGAAGTGATTTATACAGCAAAAAAATGGGTTTTCAGTTGGATGGTTTAGCAGGTGTGGTTTGAGTTAAGGTCTCTGATTTTCTAAATATTGACATATAAAATGGGGGTTTGAATTCTTTCCCTGCTTTCATTATTTGAAGTTCATATGATAATAGAAGTAGTTTTAATTTTTCATGGTGGGTGGGTAATATGTCCCAAGTCTAAACAATGATAGATGAATTTGAAAATCACCATCCCTTTCCCTTTTGTGTTACATGAGAATCTGTAAACATGAGGAAACTCAAAGTACATGAAATTAGTTTATAAGGTAATGGAATTACAGAGAAAAAAGAACTTTGAAAGACTTCAGAATTCTGATTAGAGAATTATAGAGAATTGATGATAAAACACATCACCCATTTCCTTTCAGAGAAGTGGTAGACCAAAAAGGCAGAATGAGACATACATTTCTGGACATGGCCAATATGGAAATTTGTTTTATTGGACTGTGCATATTTGTCATGATGATTTCATTTATTCATTCATAGTTATTGTTTAATGGGAGTAGCAGAGGGAAGTAAATGCTTATAAAAGATGAACAAAGTAATGGAAGGCAGCTTTAAAAGTATATAAGAATTGATGCATCAAAATGAATGTTTTTCTTTTAAATAGTACCTTTTTCAAAGATATTATTGCCCCAAGCCTTTTTGGAATAATTCCCTTGAACTTTCCTTCAAAGTCCATGATACTTTAGTTTGAATACCATCTAGAGTAAAATTGTTTTGCTTTTAAAAGTGGGTTTTATTTTTAGAAATTTGGCAACAAATAAATTGATGTCAAGTTGGATCATGTTTTTCTTCTCTTAAAAGAGTGTGAACAATTCCAGAACAATTTTGAACGCTGACAGCATTGTTGAAATAAATACTTAGCTTTCCACTATCTTGAAAGATTAGCTTGGTTGAGTGAAGAGAATGTTGGGTTTGGATCATATTGGAATTCAATTCTAACTCTGTTAATTACTATCTATGTGATCATAAGAAGGTCACTTAAATCCCCTTGGGAATCTGTTTTATCATCTGCAAAATGAGAGAGTTAGACTAAATGATTTCCAGCTTTAAGTCTGTGTCCTATGACCACCCTAATTTGGATGCAGAAATTCTATTAGACATATTAAACATAAGTTTTATAGTGTCCAGAAGAGGATAATCAATTTGCTAAAATTTCTTAAAGCAATGGGGATTTGTTGACAGAAATTTAGATTTGTATCCTAGGAGAGAAGACCTAATGACAGTATGTGGCTACTTTGAAGTTTTGGAAGGAATATCACTTAAAAAAGAGATTTTATTTTTCATTTTATAATACTATCAAGAGTTAGAAATAACTGATAGAAATTGTGATTGGACAAATTTTGACTTAATATGTGGAAAAATTCCTAATAATTAGAATTTTTAAAAGTAGAATAAGTTACCCTGGGGAAGGCCTTTACTGAGGCATTCAAACCAGACTGGACATTTGTCAGGTATTCAATAAAGGAGACAGTTGTTTAATCGTGGTTTGATCTAGATGACCTTAGAAATCTTTTCTACCTCTAGGACTATGATTCTGTAATTCTGTGATTGCTCAGATTCTCTTCATATAATGATATAGTCCATCTTTTCAATACAATATTTTCACATGACTAACTATGGTTGTAAATAGTATAACCCAATAATTTTCAGATATTAAAGAAATGGGCATTCATTAGGTTAATGGAGAGATCCATAGCAGGCACAAGTAGCTTGTAACAGTAGCAACGATGACCTAAACTAAAGAAGTGGTAAAAAGAGATGTCAGTGAGGAAAGGTATGATTGAAAAAGCAGATGAACTGGTTTTAAGACACGAAGGAAGAATAATAGCTAGCTAAAGTGGGTACTCTGGAGGTATCTCTGAAAAAGGAAAAGTCTTAGGGGAAATCTCTTCAGTCTGCCATATAAATCCTTTATATAAAATCTTTGACAAAAATGTACACAAAAACTGGTCAGGATAAGAAGCCACAGTTATATTGGGAACAGTACATTTGGAGAGTATTCAATGATAAATTCATACTGCCTTTGAAGAAAGTGAACTATTTTGAACTCTTTTGTACTATTCAAAATTCTTTCATTCTTTATTATAGTTAGATCTCAATTAGTTTAAATAAGGAATACCCTGAAGTGGTCACATATATTCAAATTTGTACTATTCAAATTCATAATATATAAAATATGACTATTAGTTACAGCCCAATAGAAATAAGTGATGTGAATTCAAAAAAGCAATAACTTCTGTGATTTTTTTTCACAGTAATTGGGATAGAGTAGCAACTTATTTTAATCCTTTCAACAAAACACAAAGGGTATCATATGAGTTTTACAGATAAGAAAGCCAAGGGATAGAAATTTTAAGTTACTTATCTAAGGCCACACATTCATGTAGCAGCAGATTGTTGTCTCACAAAGCTTTGTTTTGTCCAATATATCAACATGTGTTAGAAGACCATAAAGATAGAAGCAACAGGATCAAATATGCTTACTTTATAGGTTAAATTCCATTTTGTGGATGTATCTCAGTAAATTTCTTTAATTATATGTTTATCTTGTTCAAAATAATCTCTAGTCAAATTGTAGATAGATTAACTGATAAAAGAAATAATATATTTTATTTAGCTTTAATCAGTCATTAAGTATTTATTCTTTTTTTCTTTTTTATTTAAGGCAGTGGGGTAAGTGACTTGTTCAAGGTCACACAGCTAGGTAATTACTAAGTGTCTGAGGCCAGATTTGAGCTCAAGTACTCCTGACTCCAGGGGCAGTGCTCTATCCATTGTGCTAGCTAGCTACCCACATTAAGTCTTTATTAAGTTGCCAGTTACTGCATTAAATGTTGGAAATAAAAAAAATGAAACATTCTCTGACCTCAAGAAACATACAATTTAGCCAGGAGAGTCAACATGCAGATACATACAAATATTTCTATAAAATAGATAAAAGAGGATTTAGAGGATGAGGAGGGAGCAATTATTGAAGAGGTCAA
Source organism: Macrotis lagotis (assembly GCF_037893015.1). Classification (NCBI taxonomy): domain Eukaryota; kingdom Metazoa; phylum Chordata; class Mammalia; order Peramelemorphia; family Peramelidae; genus Macrotis; species Macrotis lagotis. The sequence goes on from NC_133662.1 coordinate 78,662,706, forward strand.
GAAAGGTCTCATGTAAAAGATGCCATTTGAACTGAGGGGTTTCCTCCCTTTCTGACTTATTCTAAAAAGGTTCTATAGTGATTTTCTGAAAAGTTGATGCCTGAGACTTTTTAATGATCAAGTGCAACATTTTTGGTATCTTAAGAATCCTTTGTGTTGAATGCAGTGAGTTTCCTGTAAAGGCTTATAGAATGGAACAGCTACCACATATGAGCTTTATCTGGTATTTGATGATCTTTCCTGTTCATTAAGGAGGCAAAACAACTCTTGACTCTGAATGGATCTTTTTATATTTCCTTTTAACTTACGTTGCATTTTAGGAATTTCCCAGTTGCACATTTTCATTAGTTTCCCCAGCAGGTTAAAATATATAGTTAGAATTAATGAAATTAATGGAGAAATATGCATTAGTTCCTACAGTATTGGTTGCCATTGAATTGTTTCAATTGGTAAAAATAGAGTTTCAGAGAAGTTTTAGTCCTCACAACAATTGTAGTCATGGAAATTATCCCAGTAATAGTTAGCTTCTTGTTCTCTTATGTGTGGGATTCAAAACACTCAATCAAAACAAATAAGAAACTGAGGCAGAGCTCTAAACCAATAGTATTTTATTAAAGGGGCCTTATTTCCTCTAATGAAGTGGATCTTATATCTTCTTCATAATTTGAAATGTCCCCTTTTTCCCAGAGCTCTACTTTTCTATAGTTTGGTACCTAAGCATTCAGAAGAGGGCAAGTTTAAAAAAAATAAAACTAGAGAATCTCTTTGAGTGAAAGATCTTTATTTTGACCCTCTAGGAGGACCAGAAATGATCAGCATATGTGGCTATAGGATGGGCAGGGTAGGGATCATTTCCACTGACTAAATGATTAAAAGATGTGTCCCTCCTTTTGTTGGGTAAGAGAGGGTAGTCAGGAGATAACAAAAATATGTTGACTTTCCATATCATGTCAAGGAATTCCACCCATATTAGGTTTGATTACAGTGATTAAGCAAAAGAGGGTGGTGGTTTACAATTCTTCTATCTACTTTGTGTGTAGGACTCCATTCAACATTCTTGTGGTAAGACAAGTGAACTTTATAATAGGTTAATTATACACTAAATTTATATGTTTTAGTTTAAAGTTTGAGGCCTACTATAAGAAAGAATCCATCTTATCTAATTATCCCTATGTATATATAATATGCTAAATATGTTTTTTCTATATTGATATTAGCTGATTAAACTGACTAAATGTTTAGTATTAGTGAGTATATCACTAATAATTGTGAATGGAATCCCAGTGAACTAATTTAACACTGATCTGGTTAAAATAGGGACTAAGTAAAATCATCTATCATACATACTTAGGAGAGAATAGGGTCTATGTACAAGACAGAATAATTCAATTTATAATATTGATCTGCCAATTGAGTTTTGGGGGAGTTCTGATAAATGGAAGTCATTTTCCAGGTGATATTGAGTAATCATTCCTATAAGATCATATTTAAAACTGTAATTGAATATAAGATTCTATATATTCCAAATGCTCATTTTAAGAGTTGAGGAAAATGAGACTAATAGAGAAAGATGCTGCTGCTGCTAGTAGTCATCTAGTAAACATCTTGGGTAGGATTTGAAGGCAGATCTTATAAACTTCTAGTCTAATGCTTAATCCATTGACTGATACTGCCTTTCTATTTAGTCTGATGCCACACTATGGCATGAAGGTGCCCTGGTTCTAGAAGGCTGTGCCAGAATCTGCAGGCTTAGTTAGGCTGGTGGTATAAATGTTAGAAAGATATTGATTTAATAACTTTAAAAGATGGTAAAGGCTATGTTAAAGGGCTTGTGGGAAAATAGACACATTAATGCATTGTTTGTGGAACTTTGACTTGGGACAATCATTCTGGAAAACAATCTGGAATTATGGGAAAAATAAAAAAGACTAACACACCTATACTTTTTTTTTTAGGTTTTTTGCAAGGCAAATGGGGTTAAGTGGCTTGCCCAAGGCCACATGGCTAGGTAATTATTAAGTGTCTGAGGCCAAATTTGAACTCAGGTACTCCTGACTTTAGGGCTGGTGCTCTATCTACTGCACCATCTAGCCGCCCAACATCCATACTTTTTGAATTAGAGCTTCCACTGCTAAACATTTACTTCCCTGAGGTCACTGGCTAAAAGAGATGTTCCATATGTACCAGGATATTTATGTTATCTTTGTGGTAGCAAAGAACTAGAAACTAACTAGATAGAATTGGGAAATGCCCAAACACATCTTATTATGTGAATTAAATGGAATATTACTGTTCTGTGAGAATTGACTAAAGTGGTGAATAGAGATAAGCTAATGCAAAGTGAAGTAAACAGAGCTAGGAAAACAATAAACATAGTGAATTAACAATGTAAATGAAAAGTATAACCACCCCAAAGCAACCCTAACTGAATGTTGCAAAATTATAAAGAATAAACTTGTAACAAAGAAGAGATATGAGAAGATACCCTTCTCTTTTGCAAAGGTCAGCTCTATGGGTACAGAATACTGCATATAATGCTACATATTTTTGATATGTTAAGCAATTTTATTGAATTATTTGCTTCTTTTTCTTCGTTTTTTTTAAAACGTACTTTTAGTTGGAGATCCGAATCAAATATGACCTCAGAAACTTTTTTCCCCCCTTAGGTTTTTGCAAGGCAAACGGGGTTAAGTGGCTTGCCCAAGGCCACACAGCTAGATAATTATTAAGTGTCTGAGACCAGATTTGAACCCAGGTACTCCTGACTCCAAGGCTGGTACTTTATCCACTACACCACCTAGCTGCCCCTGACCTCAGAAACTTAATAATTATACCTAGTTGTTTGACCTTAGGCAAGTCACTTAACTCTGGGCTTTGTCAAAAAATACTTTTAGTTATAAGGAATGGCACTCTGGAAAAAAAGAATATAAGGGAAATCTAGAGAACATAAAAATAAAAGATTCATATTGAATTTATTTAAAATCTATTAAAGTGATTGAATTAAAAAGTCCTGTCCCTATCAACAATAAGATATAGCATTTATATAAAGCTTTATACTTTGAAGTTTTTATAGCAACATAAACTTATTTTATTCTCAAAATATTTCCATTTTATAACTGTGAAAACAATTATAAATACATATATACAGATAAATAGATAGATGCATTCCTATATTTATGACATTTCAAACAATTTATGTAATATTAGAGTTAATTTTTTTCCCAAGATTTGATAGAATTCATTTGTAAAATCTGGCCCTAGGTTATTTTTTTTAATTTTAGAATTTAATCATAGTTTTCCCAATTTCTTTTTCTGGTTTAGGGTAATTTTACTTCTTTCTTTCTTATCCTGTTAATCTAGGGAGTTTATGTTTTTTAAATATTCATCTACTATTTAAATGGTCAGTTTTGATAGCATATAATTGAGTAAAATAATTTTTCTTTTTTTAAAATATAAGGCAATGGGGTTAAGTGACTTGCCCAAGGTCACACAACTAGGTAATTATTAAAGGTGTCTGAGGCCAGAATTTAACTCAGGTCCTCCTGACTCCAGGGCCAGTACTCTATCCACTGTACTGTCTAACTGGCCCTGGTAAAATAATTTCTAATATTATTCTAGCTACTTTATTTTCCATTTTTTTTTCATTTTTCAGTTTGATAATTTAGTTTCCCTCTCTCTTTAAAGGTAGCAGCTAACAGCTCATTTTGTTTTATTAAATAGTTCTTAGTTTTATTTATTCATTAATTTTTAAAATTTAGTTTATCTTTTCTTTGACTTTAAGAATTTTCACTTTGTATTTATTTGGGGATCTAAATTTTTTGTGATTATTTTAGTTGTGTACCCAGTTCATCCATCTGTTTTTTTATTTCTTTTGAGGATTAAGGCACCTATCGTAATTGATACTTTGGATGATCTGCCAAGTTTGGGTATAATGTCACATTACTGTAATTTTATTTGAAATTATTTATGATTCCAGTGATTTATTCTTTAATCCACATCTCTTTAAATTATTATATTTAGCATCATTTAAGTTTGAATCATTTTTAAACACCCTTAATTAATCATGATTTTATTGAGTTGTGGATAATTGAAGGATGTATTTAATATTTAAACCTTTCTGTTTTACTAATTGAATTTCAAAGTCTTAGCACGTAGTCAATTTTTGTTAGGGTACATGTATATTTGATTAACGTTCTGTAGTATCTAGAGTTTTATCAAGTCTACTTTCCCAAAATTCCATTCAAGTTTTGAACTTACTTTCATTTATCTTTTTAACAGATTCTTCTGTGTTTAAATATGATACCCTGAGGTTCCAACTGCTGTGATTTTGCTGCTTCTTATTTTAAAGTTCATTACTTTTAGAAGTACTTTGTAACTGTCATTCATTGCACACACATGGAAAATATAAATTTGATATTATTTCATTATGTATGATGCTTTTAAGCTTACTGTACTTAATTATCACTTTTAATCACACATTTTATTTTTTTGTTGCCTTTTCTGAGACCCTAATGACAATTTATGCTTTAAAAAATTTCCTTAGGCATAAAAAATTTTGCTTCAAATATCTATTTAAAGTTTTCTTAGATTAAATTTCTTTTTATTTCTCATATTAGTCATGAAAAGGAAAAATATAAAACAGGAAAAAAATTTTGAAAATTGGAAAATAGTATGCTTTGGTTTGAATTTAGACTTCATAGTCTTTCACTGGATGTGGGGTGGTATTTTCCATTACAAATTCTTTAGAATTGTCTTTGATCATTGTATTGCTGAGAAGAACGAAGTTCTCTTGATTTTGATCACTTTACTCAGCTCTATTTTAAACATTTTGTGAATCTTTATATTGCAGCTGTGTTTCTCATAAACAAGATATTGTTGGATTTTGCTTTCTAATCTATTATATGCTTCTCCATTTTATGAGTGAGTTCATACCATTCATATTCAAAGATTATAATTTTTTTTCTCCATGGAATTCTCATATATTTTTCTTTCTTTACCTCTTTATTCCAAAGAGGTCCAGTGGATAAAACAAGGGGCCTAGTGTCAGGGAGGTCTATGTTTGAGTCCAGTTTCAGATATTTACTAGTTGTATGACTCTAGATAAATTATTTACTGTTTAATTCAGTTTCCTCATCTATAAAATAGGGATTAATAGCACTTACCTCTAGGGGTTGTTGCAAGGATCTAATGAAATAATAATTAAAAAGTAGTTAACAAAGTTTCTTTATATAGAAAGTGCTTTATTAATGTTATTTATTTATTTTCATCCATTTGCACATGCATATTTTATTTTTTATATTAATATTTTATTTGTTTTCCAATTATATACAATAGTAGTTTCTATCCATTACTTTCTGTAAAGTTTTGAATTTTGCAATCTTTCCTCCATCCTCCCATTCCCCACAGAAGGCAAACTGGTAATCTTTACATTGTTTACATGCTATACATTGATTGAAATTGAATGTGTTGGGAGAGAAATCATATCCTTGAGGAGAAAATAAAATATTAGAGGTAGCAAAATTATGTAGCATATAAGATGCTTTTTAATTAAAATAATTGATGGTAATAGATTGGTATTTGTTTAAATTCCACGTTTCTCTGGGTATAGATGGTATTCTCTGTTGCAGGTGCTCTAAAGTTGTCCCTGATTATTGCATTGATGGAATGAACAAGTCCAATAAGATTGATCATCACCCTTATGTTACCATTAGGGTGCACAATATTCTTCTGGATCTGCTCATCCTGCTCATCATCAGTTCACGCAAGTCTTTCTAGGCTTCTCTGAATTCCATTCCTTTTAGTTTCTAATAGGACAATCGTGTTCCATAACATAACATAACACAATTTATTCAGCCATTCCCCAATTGATGGACATTTACTTGATTTCCATTTTTTTGCTACCACAAACAGGGCTGCTATGAATATGTTTATTTAAGTGATGTTTTACCCTTTACCATGATCTCTTCAGAGAATAGACCCAGTAGTGGTATTGCTGGATCAAAGGGTATGCATATTTTTGTTGCCTTTTGGGCATAATTCCAGATTGTTCTCTGGAAAGCTTCTCCAATAATGTATTGGTGTCCCAGATTTCCCATATTCCTTCCAACATTGAACATTGTCCTTTCTGGTCATTTTGGCCAATCTGATAGGTGTGAGATAGTACTACAGAGCTGCTTTCATTTGCATTTCTCTAATCACTAAAGACTTAGAACAATGTTTTGTATGACTATGGATAGCTTTGATTTCCTCATCTGTAAATTGCCTTTGTAAATTGGGGAACGGCTTATTTTTATATAAATTTGAGTCTGTTCTCTGCATATTTTAGAAAGGAATCCTTTGTCAGAGATATTACTTGTAAAAATTGTTTCCCAATTTACTACATTTCTTTTGATCTTGGTTATAGTGGTTGTGTTTATGCAAAAGCTTCTTAATTTAATGTAATCAAAATTATCTAGTTTGTTTTTAATGATATTCTCCATGTCTTCCTTGTTCATAAACTCGTTCCTTTTCCATAGATCTGACAAGTAAACTATTCCTTGATCTCCTAGTTTGTTCATAATGTCTTTTATGTCTAAATCCTGTACCCATTTTGATCTTATCTTGGTATAGGGTGTGAGATGTTGGTCTAATCCAAGTTTCTGCAATACTAATTTCCAATTTTCCCAGCAGTTTTTATTGAAGAGAGAGTTCTTATCCCAGAAGCTGGACTCTTTGGGTACATCAAACAGCAGATTACTATAATCATTTCCTGCTGTCTCTTTTGCACCTGATCTATTCCACTGATCCACTATTCTGTTTCTTAACCAATACCAGACATTTTTGATGAATGATTATAGTATAATTTTAAATCCATTAAAATCCTTTGATATTCTTCACTTTTTTGTTTCTCCATATGAACTTAATTACAATATCTTCTAGTTCATTAAAGTACTTTTTTTTGGAAGTTTGATTGGTAAGGCACTAAATAAGTAGATCAAATTAAGATAGAATTGTCATTTTTGTTATATTATCTTGGCCTATCCATGAGCAGTTATTTGCCCAAATATTTGCCCAATTGTTTAAATGTGATTTTATTTGTGTGAAGAGTGTTTTAAAGTTGTTTACATTGAGTTTCTGAGTCTGCCTTCGCAGGTAGACTCCCAATTATTTTATATTGTCTGAAGTTACTTGAGCTGGTATTTCTCTTTCTAGCTCTTGCTGCTCGCTGTTCATATATAGAATATATAGCTATCTTGCTACTAATATATAGAAATGATGAGGATTTATGAAGGCTTATTTTATGTCCTGCAATTTTGCTAAAGTTGCTAATTGTTTCTAGTAGTTTTTTAAATTTTTTTTAGAATTCTCTAGGTATACCATCATGTCATCTGCAAAGAATGAAAGTTTTGTTCCTTTCTTCCCACTTCTAATTCCTTTAATTGCTTTTTCTTCTTTTATTGCTGAAGCTTACATTTCTAATACAATATTGAATGGTAGTGGTGATAATGGTCATCCTTATTTCACCCTGATCTTATTAGGAATGGCTCTAGCTTATCCCCATTGCATATAATGCTTATTGATGGTTTCAGATAGAAATGCTAATCAATCTAAGGAAAATCAATTTATTCCTATGCTCTCTAGTATTTTTAGTAGGAATGGGTGTTGTATTTTGTCAAAGGATTTTTCAGCATCTGTCAAGATAATCATATGATTTCTGATAGGTTTGTTATTGATATAGTTAATTAAACTAGCAGTATTCCTAATATTGAACCAACCCTGCATTCCTGGGATAAATCCTGCTTGGTCATGGTATAATATTGTAGTGATTACTTGCTGTAATTGCTTTGCTAATATTTTATTTAAGATTTGTGCATACACATTCATTAGAGAAAGTGATTTATAATTTTCTTTCTCTGTTTTGACTCTTCCTTGGTTTAATTATCAGCACCATAATGGTATCATAGAAGGAGTTATTTTTCCCAATAGTTTATATGGAATTGGAACCAATTGTTCCTTAAATGCTTGATGGAATTCACTTGTGAATCCATCTGGCTCTAGAGATTTTGTTCTTAGTGAGTTGAATGATAGCTTGTTGAATTTCTTTTTCTGAGATAGGGTTATTTAAGTATTTAATTTCCTCTTCATTTAACCTAGGCAAGTTATATTTTTGTAAATATTCATCCATTTCACTTTGGTTATCAAATTTAGTGGCATACAGTTGAGCAAAATAATTCTGAATTATTAATTTAACTTCCTCTTCATTGGGGGTGATTTTATCTTTTATTTATGATACTAATAATTTGGTTTTCTTTCTTTTTTAATCAAATTAACCAAAGGTTTATCAATTTTATTGTTTTTGCATAAAACTAACTCTTAATTAGCTCATTTCAACTTTATTAATTTCCTCCTTCAATTTTTAGAATTTCTAATTTGGTATTTAATTGGAGGTCTCTAATTTGTTCTTTCTCTAATTATTTTAGTTGCATGTTCAGTTCATTGTTTTCCTCTTTCTCTATTTTATTCATATAATCAGTTAAAGATATTAGATATCCCTTAATAACTGCCCTGGCTGTATCCCATAAGTTTTGGTATGTTGTTTCCTTATTGTCATTATTAAGAATAAAATAATGAATTCTTTCTACAATTTCTTGTTTGATCCACTCTTTCTTTAAAATGAAGTTATTTAGTTTCCAATTAGTTTTAAGTCTGTCTCTCCCTGGTCCATTACTGTACATGATTTTTATTGCATTATGATCTGAGAAGGAAGTATTTACTATTTTTGCCTTTTTTGCATTGGATTATAAGATTTTTATGCCCTAACACATGGTCAGTTTTTGTGTAAGTGCCATATACTGCAGAAAAAGTATAACCCTTTCTATCCCCATTCAGTTTCCTCCAAAGATCTAGGTTTTTCTAACATTCTATTTATCTCCTTAACTTGCTTGTTTATTTTATGGTTTGATTCATCTCAATTTGAGAGAGAGAGAGGTTGAGATCTCCCATCAGTATTTTTGCTGTCTATCTCTTCCTGTAGCTCATTCAACTTCTCCTCTAAGAATCTAGAAGCTATACCACTTGGTGCATACATATTTAGTATTGAAATTGCTTCATTGTCTATGGTACCTCTTAGAAAGATATAGTTTCCTTCCTTATCTCTTTTAATGAAATCTATTTTTGCAGCTGCTTTGTCTGAGATAAGAAAAGCTACCCCTGCCTTTTTCTGCTCCAACTTTTTACCTTTATTCTGTATGTATCTCTCTGCTTCAAATGAGTTTCTTGTAAGCAACATATTGTAGGATTCTGATTTTTAATCCTCTCTGCTATTCATGTACATTTTATGGGAGAGTTCATCCCATTCACATTAAAAGTTATAATTACTAACTCTTTATTGCCCTCCATGTTATCTTTCCTCTGTTTGCATTTCCCCCCTTGTTTTACTTTATCCATATTCTCCACTATTTTCTTTCTGAATACCACCTCCTTCAGTGTGTTTTCCCCCTTATCTCTGCCCCTCTATTTTTCCTCTTTCCCTTTCCCTCCTATTAGTTTCCCTTTTCCTCCCCCTCCCCTTTCCCCTTTTAATATTTGAAAGGTGAATAAGTTTCTTAACTTAACTGAGTGTGAATATCTTAATCCTTCTTTGAGCCAAATCTGATGAGAGAAAGATTTAGGCAGTTTTTACCTCCTCCCTTCTTCACCTCTATTGCAATAGGTCCTTTGTACCTCCTCATGGATGTGATTTACCCCATCCAATCTCCTTCATCCTGCTGTCTCTTTACTGTCCCCCCCCTTTAAGGAGATATTGTTTTTAAATCATTCTGAGTCACAGACAAGTAATGAATAGTTCTACTTCTGGCTAAGTATATTTTCTCTAATAGAGTTACAGTTCTCAAGAGTTATGAAAATCTTTCTCCCGGGTGTAGGCATAGCCAGTTTCATCTTATTGGATAGCAATTTTTTCTTTTCCCTATTTAACCTTTTCATGTGTCTCTTGAATCTCCTGTTTGAAGTCAAAATTTTCTATTTACTTCTGTTCTTTTTGTCAGGAAAAGTTGGAAGTCTCCTATTCCATCTTTTCCCCTGGAAAAGGAGGCTCAATTTTGCAGGATACTGAATTTTTGGCTCATTCCAAGCTCCCTTGATCTTTGAAATACCGTATTCCAGGCCCTTTGATCTCTTAATATTGATGCAGTCAGGTCCTGTGTAATCTTTACTGTGGTTCCTTGATGTCTAAATTATTTCTTTTTAGCTGCTTGCAGGATTTTCTCTTTTATCTGATAGTTCTGAAATTTGACTACACTATCCTTGGTGTTTTTATTTCGGGGTCTCTTTCATGCGGGGATCAATGTATTCTTCCAATAACTATTTTGCCTTCTGGTTTCATGATATCAGGGCAATTTTCCTTCAAAAGATCTTGTAATATTGATCTAGTTTTTTTTTATCCTCAATGTGTTCAGGAAGCCCAGTGATTTTTAAGTTATTTCTCCTGAATCTATTCTCTAGGTCAGTAGTTTTGCTGATGAAGTATTTTACATTTTCTTCTATTTTTTCAATTTTTTGGTTTTTGTTTAATCATTAAGTCCTTAGTTTCCACAGATTACATTCTTTTTTAAGAGAAGAATTTTCTTCATTTACCTTTTGCAACTCCTTTTAAATTTGATCAATTTTGAAGGAGTTTTCCATTTGCCCAATTGTGGTTTTGAGAGTTATTTTCTGATTGTGAGATGTTAATTTTCCTTTGTAAGGTGTTAATTTTATCTTGGGTTTCTTTTCCCAATTTTTCCAATTGGTTTTTAAACTCCCTCCTGAACTCTTCTAAGAAGTCTTTCTGGGCTGGAGACAAATTCATATTTTCCTCAGAAGTTCTAGCTCTCTCTGAGTTAGGGTCTTTGTTTTCAAGGTAGTTTTCAATGCCCCCTTTTCAATGGCCTTTTTTTCATTTTCTTAGGATCTTGTGTGGGATGAGGGGCTGGTTCACAGACCATTGGTTTCAAAAGCCCTAGAGGGTCTGCTAATTGGATTTAGCAACTCCAAGTGGGTCAGCCACTTCAGGTGGGGTGCTAGAAGCTTTCTCTGGAGTGTCAGTAATCGTGATTTGTTGCCCTCTCCCTAGACCTGTGGAGTGGGGCAGCAGGGTCTGAATTATCCTAGAACAATGTGGGTTGGACTCTCAGGCTAAGTAGTTAATCATATTATTCATTCAATACTGAGTGAGATCTTCTGCCCACAGGAAGGTTGTTACTGTATGTATTTTTTTTCCTGGGAAGATTCCCTTTCTCTCAAAGGGATGGGGTAGGCAGTTCAATTGGAAACAGGGGACTCTGTTGAAAATATGGGGCCTGCAGCCCTGGTCTTCCAGGCTGGTGGAGCTGACTGGATTTATGTCTAGCTGCACTGGAGTTCTCCCACCTGCTATGCTGGAACTCTTCCTTCAACCTTGCTGGCACTCTTCTGTGTGATTATAAAGCCAAAAGCTTCCACAGTTGTTCCGAGGTTAGTCTGGATCTCACCCCACTGCCCCTCCCCCCAGGCTTGCTGCTCTTTGTCCCTGGCTCACCCACATTCCCCTGAGATAGACCTTGTTGGTAGATGTTCTTCTCCTTTGTTCTTCTCTGGATTTTGTTGATTTTGTTAAGAGGCTTGTTTCATATTAGTTTTGAGGGAAAGCCAGGAGACCTTAGCACAGAGCCTGACCTCTCCACCATCTTGGCCAGAAGTCTCCACATGCATATTTCAAGTTACAAAATTTCCTTTTGCCCTCCTTTCCCACCCTACTCTTTTGCTCAACAGCAATCAAGTTAGCACTGTAACATATATATTTTGATAAACATGTTTATAGATTATTATTAGTTATTTTAGATATGAGGAATTATGATTAAGGAAAAGAGATACATAAGAAATAATTTTTATAAAGTGTTCATCAGATTCTGGGAGGGTGTGTGTGTGTGTGTGTGTGTGTGTGTGTGTGTGTGTGTGTGTTTTGTTTTATTTTGTTTTTCTTCCTCTGGATGGGGATAACATAGTCCATAGCCAGTTTAATACAATTGTCCTGGCTCTCTGAATTTCTGAAAGGAGTTGCTTCCATCCAGTTTGTTCATATTGTTGATGTGTACAATGTTCTCTTGGTTCTACTCCCTTCGCTCAGAATCAGATCCTGCAAGTCATTCCATGCTTCTCTAGAGTCTGACTATTTATGCTTTCTTATAGGACATTAGTATTCCAAAGTATTCATGTACCATAACTTGTTTAGCCATTCCTCAATTGATGGGCATCCCCACAATTTCCAGTTCTCTGCCACCACAAAAAGGACTGCTTTGAATATTTTGTAATATGTAAGATTTTTCCCATTTTATATAATTTCTTCTGGATATAGACCCAGAATTGGAATTGTTGGATCAAAGGGTGTTAACAGTCTTATTCCTCTTTGAGCATAATTTCATATTCCTCTCCAGAAAAGCTGGATCCATTCACAATTCTACTAGTAATGCATCAATGCCCCAGTCCTCCCACAACCTCACCAACATTGATCATTTTCCCTTCTTCTCATTTAGGCCAGTCTAATAGGTGTGAGATGATACCTCATTGTTGCTTTAATTTGCATATCTCTAATTAATAATGATTTGAAGCATTTTTGTGGGATTATATATAGCTTTAATTTCTTCATTTGAAAACTATGTATATTCTTTGACCATTTATCAATTGAAGAATGACTTGTGGCCTTATAAATTTGATGCAATTCTCTAAATATTTTAGATATGAGACTTTTATCAGTACTCTTAGTTGTGAAGATTGTTTCCTAGAATTCTGCTTTCTTTCTAATTTTGGCAGCATTGGTTTTATTAGTGTAAAACCTTTTTAATTTAATATACTCAAAATCATTCGTTTGCAGTTTATACTGTGCTCTAATTCTTGTTTAGTCATAAATTTATCCCCTTTCCATAGATCTGATAGATAGAGTATTTCTTGGTCTGTTAATTTATCTATGGTGTTACTCTTTATGTCTAAATCCTATACCCATTTTGACCTTATTTTTGGAATAGGATGTAAGATGTGGATCTATGCCAAGTTTTTGAACTATTATTTTCCAGTTTTCCCAATAATTTTTGTCAAATAGTGAATTCTTATCCTAGAAGCTGATGTCTTTGTTTTTGTCAAATACTAGATTGCTATAGTCATTTACTGTTGCTTCTTTTGAACCTATGCTAATCCCCTGATCCATTACTCTATTTCCTCAACCAATATCTGGAAGTTTTGATGACTCCTGCTTTATAGTTTAGTTTTACATCTGGTAGAGCTAGGCCACCTTCCTTTACATTTTTTTTTCAGCAGTTCCCTTTATATTCTTGCCCTTTTGTTGGTCCAGATGAATTTTGTTATATTTTTCTAGCATGGGAAAGTAGTTATTTGGCAATTTGATTGGTATGGCACTGAATAAGTAATTTAATTTGGGTAGAATTGTCATTTTTTTATCATATTAGGTCAACCTAACCATGAGCATTTGACAAATTTCCAATTATTTATTTGGGTGAGAAGTCTTTATAATTGTGTTCATATAGTTTCTGGGTTTGTTTTGGGAGGTAGATTCCCAAGTATTTAATATCATCTATAGTTATTTTAAATGGAATTTCTTTTTCTATCTCTTACTCTTGGGGTTTGTTGTTCATATATAAAAATGCTGATGATTTATTTGGGTTTATTTTATATCCTGATACTTAACTGTTAATTGTTTCAAGGAGATTTTTATATGATTTTCTCAGGTTCTCTAAGCATACCAACATATCATCTTCAAAGAATGAAAGTGTTGCTTCCTCATTGCCACTTCTGATTCCTTCAGTTTCTTTTTCTCCTCTTATTGCTTATCTGAGTCTATTATCATTACATAAAATATTTGTTGATTGTTTTAGATAGATACTATTTATTATTTTAAGGAAAACTCCATTTATTCCTAATCTTTCAAGTTTTTTAAGTAGGAATGGATGTTGTATTTTATCAAAGGCTTTTTTGGCATCTATTGAGATAATCATATGATTTCTCTTGGTTTTGCTATTGATATATTTAATTATGTTGATTGTTTTCCTAATGTTGAACCATCCCTGTCTACCTGGTATAAATCTCTACCTGATCATGGTGTATTTTCCTAGTAATAACTTGTGTAGTCTCATTGCTAAAATTTTATCTAAGATTTTTACATCAATATTCATTAAGGAAATTGGTCTATAAATTTCTTTGTCTGTTCTGATTCTTCCTGGTTTAGGTATCAGCACCATGTTGGTGTCATAAAAAGACTTTGGATCCAGAACTCCTTCCTCTCCTATTTTTAAAAATAGTTTATGTAGAATTGGAATTAATTGTTCTTTAAATATTTGGTAGCATTCACTTGAAAATCCATCTGAACCTGGAGACTTTTTTCATAGGGAGTTTAATTGATGATTTCTTTAATTGCTTTTTCTGAAATGGGATTACTTAAGTAATTTATTTCCTATTCGGTTAATTTGGGCAGTTTGTATCTTTTGTAAATATTCATCCATTTCATTCAGGTTATCCACTTTATTGGCATAGAGTTCAGCAAAGTAGCTCTGAATTATCTCTTTAATTTCCTCCTCATTTGTGGTTACTTTACCCTTTTCATTTTTGATACAGGTAATTTGGTTATCTTCTGTCTTTTTATAATCAGGTTAACCTAAGATTTGTCTATTTTATTGTCTTTTTCATAAAATGAACTCTTAGTTTTATTTATGAGATCAGTGGTTTTCTTACTTTCAATTTTATGACTCTCTCCCTTGATTTTCAGAATTTCAAATTTATTATTTAATTGGGGATGTTTAATTTGTTCTTCTAGTTTTTTCAGTTACATACCCAATTCATTGATCTATTATTTCTGTATTTTATTTATATAGGTATTTAGAGACATAAAGTTTCCCCTCCAAACCACCTTGGTTGCATCCCCCAAATTTTTGTATGATGTCTCATTATTATTATTTTCTTGGATATAATTATTGATTATTTTTATAATTTACTGTTTGAACCACACATTTTTTTAGGTTTTTTTGCAAGGCAATGGGATTAAGTGGTTTGCCCAAGGTCACACAGTTAGGCAATTATTAAGTGTCTAAGGTTGGATTTGAACTCAGGTATTCCTGACTCCAGGGCCAGTGCTCTATCCACTGTGATCCACCCATTATTTAAGATAAAGTTATTTAATTTCCAATTAGTTCTTGGTTTATCTTTCCATGACCCTTTATTACATGTAATTTTTATTGTGTCATGATCTGAGAAGTATGTATTTATTATTTCTGTCTCTCTGCATTTGCTCATAAGGTTTTTGTGTCCTAGTGCACAGTCAGTTTTGGTGAAGGTGTCATGTATTGCCAAGAAAAAGATATATATGCTTTTCTATCCTGATTGAGTTTTCTCCAGAGGTCTATCATATCTAAGTTTTCTAAGATTTCATTAACTTTCTTATCTTCCTTCTTGATTATTTTGTTGTTAGATTTATCTAGTTCTGAGAGAGGGAGGTTGACGTCTCCCATTATTAAAGTTTTTGCTGTCTATGTCTCCTTGTTATTCATTCAGCTTTTCCTCTAGGAATTTGGATACTAAACCACTAGGTACATACATGTTTAGTAATGATATAGCTTCAATATCAATGGTGACTTTTAAGAAGATGTAGTTTCCTTCCTTATTCTTTTTAATGAGATTTAATTTTTGCTTTTATTTTATCTGAGATTAGGATTGCTACCCCAGAATTTTTTACTTTAGCTGAGGCATAATATATTTTGCTCCAAATTTTTTTTTACTTTTTCCCTGTACGTATCTTTTTTATTTTTACCCTGTGTGTATCTTTCTGCTTCATATGTGTTTCTTGTAAGCAATTTATTGTAGGATTCTGGTTTTTAATCCATTCTGTTATCTGCTTCTGTTTTATGGCACAGTTCATCCTATTCACATTTACAGTTAAGATGAATAATTCTATATTTCCCTGCATGATATCTTTCTCCATTTATATCTTTCCCTTCTTCTTCATCACCAAAATTTTTCTACTTTTCCTCTTTGATTTTTCTTTTGAAAAATTTAACTTTCAGTTTATTTTCCATTTATACTTTCCCTTCCCTTTTATCAATCCCTTCTTCCCTTTTCTTTTCCTTTCCCAGGCTCCCCCACTTCCCTGTAGATTTAGGTGGATTTTTAAACCCAAGTGGGACTGTGTCTTATTCCCTCTCTGGGCTAAATTTATTGAAAAGAATTTACTTAGCATTCACATTCTTCTTTCTTTCCCTCTAAAATTATAAATTGTTATGCCTCTTCCCTTGGTGTTATCACTCTAATACTATTAATCAGCTATCATCAAACACACTTTGATTATTTGATTGCTTGATAAGCTCCTATTGTTATTATGATATCAGCACAAATTGTATACTTGATTGCTTGATAAGCAGCATTGACTCAAATTGTATCAAATTATAATTATAATCATTTTTAACCTACTACCTTTTCAAGTATCTTTCAAGTACACAAATTTCAAGTGCACATACCCAAAGTATCATACAAAGCCATATCATCTCTTGAACTATTTTTGCCCCTCCCCCAGGCCTATTTTCTCTCATACTTTATCTGCCCTTCCCTTCTCCCTCCCCATTCTGGGTACTTAACACTTTGTTAAGTGAAGCAAAGCCTATTCTATTTCTCACTTTGCCCCCCCCCCCTTATCCAGGGCACTTAACTCATTGTTGGGTGAAGTACAGGTTAAATCAAATCCTGATCAAATTTATTGAAAGAATCTTAAAGATTTGGGAGTACTGGGAGGCTCTGGAGGTCTCACCTGAGAACTTTACAAATGATTGTTAGTTATAGAGACACTGACTCAGGTCCTCACAGTTTATGAAGGTCTCATTAGACAAGGTGCTAAGCACAATGAGATTAAAGTGAGTGAAAGGATAATGAGACACTTAGATTTAAAGTTGACACTCCTGCTTTTATTCAGGGCTTTTTGTCTCAAACATAGTGATGTCATCTTGGGCCTCTTCAACTGAGGGATAAGACCCAATTATACTCATATCCTTTACTTTCATTATCTTCAGTTATATTTTACCCTTTAATTATCTTAAGAGAAGTAAAGTTCTAAAGAATTAAATGTGATATATCTTCCCTTTCAGGATTGTATATAATTTGATGGTCTTGATCAATACTTGTTTTGTTTTGTTTTTTCCTTTTCCTTTCCCTTTCCCTTTTTTTTAGTGCAACTCTTGAGTTGTATATTTGGCAATTGAATTCTCTATTCAGTTCTGGTATTTGTGTCAGGAAATTCTGGAAGTACTCTATTTCATTGAACATCCATTTTTACCCCTGGCAGTATATGCTGAATTTTGTAGGGTATTATATTCTGGTTTGTAATCTCAGATTCTTTACTCTCCAAAATATGCTATTCTAAGTGTTGAGGCTGATAGGTCCTGTATGAGTCTGATTTTGTGTTTCTTTTATATGTGAGTTTTCTTTTTTGCTGCTTCCAATAGTCTCTCCTTTACTTGAGAGTTCTAGAATTTGGCTATTACAGCCCTTGAAGTTTTTATCTTGGGGGTCCCTTTTGGGAGGGGTTCTGTGGATTTTTTCAATGGTTATATTTTTATCTTTTCCTAATAGATTTGGACAGTTTTTCCTTATAATTTTGTGCATTATGTTTTCCAGGTTCTTTTCTTGATCCAGGCTTCCTGGTAGTACAATGATCATAGATTGTCTCTCCTGGATCTATTTTTCAGGTCATATATTTTATCTAAAAGGTACTTTACATTTTCTTCAGTTTTTTCAGCCTTTTTATTTTGTTTGATGGTATCTTGTAGTCTTGTAAATCCATTGGTTTTCTATTTGTTCAATTGTAATTTTGGGGGGTTTTATTTTCTTCAATTAGCTCTTATGTTTCCTTTCCCTATTGGTTATTTTTACTTTTAATGGAGTTAATTTCTTTGGTCAATTTTTCATAATTTTCCTGCATGACTTTCATTTTCTCCCCTTTTCTTCTTCCTCTCTTATTTGGGTTTAAATGCTTTTTTAAGCTCTTCATTGAGCTTTTGTATTTCAATCCAATTTATAGACTGTTTTGATACTTCTCTTATGAGTGATTTTTCACTGCATTCTTCCTCAAATATGGCATTCCTGTCATACATTTTTGTAAAGTAGTTTTCTATAGTGAGTGCTCTTTTTAGCTCTTTTGTTCATCTTTTCCGTTTTAGTTCTGCTCCTGGGGTACAGGGTATATAGATCCAAGCTTTGTTGTTGTTGTTGATATTGTTCTTGGGGCTACAGTCTGATTTCTGACTTGTAGTTGGTTAAGATGTAACCTATGCAGTACAGGCATTGCCTTTGCAGAGGTCTTTTTTCCTTCTTTATGTCTAGGTTCTGACTTAATAGTGGTTTGTTCCTGACCAAGTCGTCTCTTTTACCCTGGTGTTCTCAGGGTTCAGACTTTATTTGGGGTTGGAGTCCTCCCTGCTGGCTTGCTATCTAGCTGCTGGGACATCTGCTACTGTTAAACCATCGGGACCCAGATTGCACTGCGTCTAAAAGCCTCCTGCTGGCTTTCCCACTCTCTCACTTCCTGGACTTTACTTCCTCTTTTCCCCCCAAGAGTGAGACATTCACTGAAGATCCTCCATGATGTCTACCACTGAAAATTTCTTTGAATCTTCTCTTTTTCTTGGTGGAATCTGTAGTTTGAATGTCAGAGTAGAGGCTTCATTTATCTTTGGTAGGAAAAGCTTTGGGAGCATGTAAGCTTCATGCAGCCATACTGACTCTGCCCCTGAAGTCCTCTATTAATGTTAACAATTATTATTGTTGTTATTAGTACATTCTTTTCCTCCTTTTTCTTTACTCTCTTTAAATAACAAGCAAAGCAAAACTATCTTCAGGCTCTTATTTGTCTTTGGTTTGGTCATGACTTTCAGGCAATGATTCTTAAATTATCTCCCTTTGATCTATATCCCCAATCAGTCATTTTAATATTAGACACTATACATTTTCTTCAATTTTAAGAGCATTTGATTGTTCTAATTTTTTTATATTTTTATTGGATACTTGATCTAATTTTGCTCCATTCAATTCTTCAGGTGATATGCTACTTGGGTAAAGTTTTCTGCATTCTGTTCTTAGCCACTCGTTTTCTTTTGGTTGTTTTCCCTCAAATGTTTTAATTTCATTTTACCTTTTACCATTATTTTTACCATGTTTCTTAGAGTCCTTGTTATTAGCCATTTATTTGTTTTTGATGTTCTACTTATATTTATTGTGGTGTTATTATGTTTTACTTCTTAGGCCTCTCTTCATCTATAGCATTCCTTCATTTATAGGGGATGAGAGTTCATTGATTACCTTACTCTATTCAAAAGTAATTACTAGCAAGGTGAGGACACTTATTAATGTGTGCCAATCAATTAGAATTAGATGTGAACAACTCTGGACTTCTCTGTGAATCAATCAAGACACTTTCAACTAAATGTGATGAAAAGTCTATATTGATTTGATGAGGGACTTTGGAATACCCTGGGGGGCTATGTAAATCTAGTGAGTTAACTCAAATCCTGAGAGATTTTAACTAGTATTAGAGCAAAAAAAAGTCTCCCTGAGAATTAATTGCTCAAAAAGGAGAAGAATGCCTCAGGTTGACTGTAAACAGAGGAGAATTTTGAAAGTTTTAAAGGATTGGGAGCATTTTGGATTTCCAGGGTTTTTTTTAGCAAGATCTTTGGAATAGCTTGGAAATCTTGCATCAGTATCCAAGAATAGACTGGACACAGATTTGAGGCTTCACAAAAAGCTCAGTAGAAAAATTATACCATATCTGAGCAGACCACTATAGCAAAAGGATTTCTAGCAACTCTCAGTGATCCTTTCCCCATATAGATGCTGACTTTTGATGCTACATTCCCATGGTCTTTGTATACACTGATGAGAGGATATTTCAAAGATTTTTGGGAGAAGTGTTTTGTACTAAAGATTTGTATTTTACCAACTTAGTAAATATCCCAATTAATTTTGGCTGGATAATAGAATTGTAATCATGGAGGGAAACATGGCCAGTGGAAGTTGATGAGCTATTGTTTTATAAAGAGAATCCCCGCCCCCCCATCTGGGTTTCTGGGCACCAGTGTGAGTGGGGTTTAGGATAGCAAGTGCAAAGCCTACATGTGTTATCTGTTCACAGATTGTATTTGGTTTATTCATAACCTCAGTTTTGGTTCCTGGATTTGGACATTATATCAGGGCAGGTTTTATTCCTTTCTTCACTCCTGGATAGGATGGGCTGTCCTTGCCCTTTCCTACTCTGTCCCATTTGCAGTTTTGATGCTGTGACTTCTGTTCCGTTACAATTCTGGAGTGGTAACTGGGACTAGATTCCATATTTTGTCACAATTTCTGGCTTCTGACTATTCCCTGAAGATGGAAATAGAGGTAGAGGCAAATGATGAATTCTGCCCTTGCCCCTTCCTCTACTCCATTTCCATCTTCTTGTTTGATATGTAATTGAAAGTTAACTCCTTTCTGTGTCCAGATCTGATTTGCTCCAATCTAATGTAGGAGTTCATGTTGATTGTAGTGCTTTAGAAAGGTACCCATGGTATATTTCTGTGATATAACTGATATTCCTAGAAGTAATTTTTTCTCTTTAAGGAATGTTGTGAGTGGGTATATAGGTGGGAAGAGAGATTCTCCTAATAACACATGGACCACTGTTGCTATGAGTGCCCATTGGTTAGATTATAATATAACTCTCCTGATTGACTCTTGTCCAGCTTAAAATAGTACAAATTCAAGAACTTGTACAGTGAGTGAGAAGAGTAGAGAAGGACAGTTTTGAATTATAATAGATTAAAGGTAGGTATGGTATATTGGAGAGAAATCTTGTGATTGTTATCTCAGGGAAGGTGAGATGTGACCTATTTCCCATGGTATGATTGATCACACATGATTTGGATCATACTACAGCCCATTTTGACATGGGTAATCATAAATATAGGTATAGCGGAGATTATGGGTGCAACTGGGAATTATTAATTTATTTCATTGATTCTAAACCAAGAACAAAATATACACATACAGTTAATAATATTTTACCTGTTCCTGGGTGGTTCTGATTTCATTATGCTATGTACTTTTCCTCACCTCCCTATCCCCCCAACTACCCAAGAAGAGATTATGTACCCTGTTAGGAAGGGAAGAAGGAGAAGACTGAGTCAGGATCATGAATCAATACATGGAGTTACAAGTCACATAATAACATAATGAATAGGTTACTGGAATTTGGATGAGGAAGTCTTGATATCCTTACAAGCTGTGTTATTCAGGGCAACTTAGATAACCTTTTTCAGTTTCAAATGTTTGATTTCTATGTCAGGTATAAATAAGATTTTATTATTATTATTGTTATAAGTGTGTACCATTTGGGTATTATAGTTAAGTGAAATCATATAAATAAATTGCTTTTTAAACCTTAAAGTTCTATACAAATGCAGTTAGTTTAATTAAATAAGGTGTGTGTGTGTGTCTGTGTCTGTGTGTGTGAAATGGGTATGTGAGAAATATTGAATGAAATTTTCTGAACTTTCAGTTGATCAATTAGAAGTATACAGATTGAGTATTGAGGGAAAGATGAAGATGTACAAAATGAAAAAAGTTTCATAAATACAGTTTTAAAAAAAAGAAATATGATCTTGTCACAGACTCAACCTGTGGACTAAGCTGGCAGACCTAACTGGGAGTGAACTGTGACCCTCAGTTATCTTTCTGGCTCATGTGGTTCTCTGTTGTTCTCTCTTCTATCTCTTCCTCTAAGGTGTCTTTGACAAAATAATACTGGAGGAGTAATTCTGGGACATTCACTAGAATTTGGTGGTTGGAATTTTGGACATGAGATTTGTATTCTAGCTAAGGACATCTGTAAAATCACCAATTACCTTTTTTTTAACTTAACTGAATTTTTACTGAATCCTCTCAGATACCATGACTGAGACTTGAATAGAGTGATCTTTCCTGTTTAGTTTGCAGTGCACATCATAAGCTCATGTATAAAGGGGCATCTGGTAATCTCTCTTGCACTTAGTGATGTGCTTTCTATTAAAACGGCCCTCCTAAAAGCCAAAATGATAGCTTCCTAACCTCAATGAATTACAAAATGAGACACTTCATGCTGCTCTAATGGTCTCCCTTTAACCAAGAGTTCTTACAACAAGTAAGATCTTCGAGTTTGAGTGACCCCTCTTAGCTTTCCAGCACCAAAATGTTCTGTGGGAAGCTTAGATATACTCAGAGAGCAATAAATTTAGCATTATCTTAGATGACAGCAAGGGTTGTTTGCTTAATGACATGTGCTTTCATAACCTGGGGAGTAGAATCCACAGCCTTGCTAAAATTTTGACTAATTCCAATTCATACATAAGAATTTATTTCATGCTTACTATATTCCAGGTGCAGTGTCAATCACTTGGATACAAATAAATGTAAAAACAGTCTCTTCCCTTAATAAGACTATGTTCTAGTAGATTCAGGGTTCCCTGTTCTCAATGGCTTAGGGAGTGTGTGTGTGTGTTTTGTCCCATCATTGGGCTACCAAACTCAGAAATTCTGGATCAACTTATGGTTTTAAGCAGTGAGGGATGAACACCTTGAGGGAAGGAAGGGGTTGCTACTGAAGGAGAGCTTCAGAAATGGTCTTTATGTGTTTGAATTTGATACAAGAATAGTCTTTTTAAGGAATGTTGTGAATGACTATTTTTCAGTTAAGGAGGTTTGGGTGGGATAAAGTCTTTTTAATCACCAAATGGAAATTTTGGTATTCTACTTTTTATGTGCCTATATTATTAGACCTTAACTCCAAGATTATGACTGCTTTTCTAGGGACTTAAAAGTGCTATACACTTTTGCTGTTTCTCCAAATCCAACAAATAGATTTTTAGTTTTTTTCCTTATTGACCAGGAAAAAAGTTTTATACCCCAAAGGAATAGGAAGCTAGGTTTTAGAACTAGATGGGATCCTGGGAGGTGTGAAGTGGCACTTCTCTGTTCTCAGAGGACATGTAACTTTGGGTAAGTCACTTAACTTCCTTGTGCCTCAGTTTCCCCATCTGTAAAATGAGGGACTTGGATTGGATGATTTCTAAAGCTCCCTTTAGTTCAAAATCAGAAACCCTGTCTTGTCTAACATCTTTATATCATATGAGGAAACAGTCTCATAAAGATTAAAAAAGTTGTACAAAATCATCAAGAACTGGAAGAACTGAATTTGGAATCAGTTCTTATTCCAAATGCAGTGCTCCGTCCCTTATGTCTCATAATTAAGGTTGAATCTGAGTAAGAGTCAAAGGGTAAAAGGACTTTTAATGATTAAGTCAGAATAACCAAAAACTGAAGTGGAATTAAAAAAAAAGAGGATAGGCTCCCCAAGGAATAGAGATATAAAACTAATTTTCAATATTTATTTACAAGTCTTAGTCACTGTATCTCTGTAGGAATGCAAAGAGAATTATATAAATGAAGGAATTCTCTTTTCAAATTCTTATTCCTTTGACAAATAGATTTAGCCAGCAGAAATATATTTCCTTCTATATTTGCTTTTTTAAAAATTGCTTCTATATTCTAGTTATCATAATAGACAATTCACTATGGCACGTTATATCTTCAATTGTTTAATGAAATAATATGGTTTCCTATTTATTCACCAATATCTATTAAGTAATCTCTTTTGACTGGTGAAAATTGGTTTGACTCTTATCCCTCTAACTGGTACCTTGTGTTTCAGTTACTTGCAAGAATAGTACTATTAGGGTTAAATTTTTTACTTCCCTGTTCTTCATTCCTACTTACTTCTCTGCTATTCATTTCTCCTCCTTTCTTAGGTAATTTAGAAAATGCCTTTATTTTACTGGTCTTCCAGCTAACAGGGCAGTATCCCAATGGTGTCATACTGGATCTTTGTTTCAAATGATATATGAGTTGAACCCTGAGGGTCACAAGGCCTTTGATTGATCCCTGGATACTTACCACCTCTTTATTGTCCTGCCTAATCTTGGCATAAAAGCAACAAACACACTGGGACTATCTCTGCTAGCAATTATTTTATTCCTTCCCTCTTGATTATGTCGTTGCTGTTCAGTCTTTTTTCAGTCATTCATGTCTGACTCTGTAAGATCATACATGGGGTTTTCTTGGTAAGAATACTGGAGAGGTTTGCATTTTTTCTTCAGCACATTTTATAAATAAGGAAATGGAGGCAAACAGTTGACTTGTTCAGGAACATACAGCTAATGTCTGAGGCCAGATTGAAATTAGGAAGATAAGTTTTAATGACTTTAGACCTGGCACTCTCTCCACTGCACCAATTAACTTCCTTCTTGAGTAGCAATGACATCTGTTAAAACTATTTCTTTGTGAGAAGGTGCTTTTCATCTGTATTTGACTGTATTATAAACCTGGTCTTTATTAGGCTTGTACTAACACTCAAAGTTACAGAGATATATGTTGAAATAGACTCTGCTCTCAAGGAATTTATAATCCAATAAGAGGAAAAATAATGTACAAAAATACATATAGTATTAAAGAGAGTATGCTCAGTGCAAAGGGCAAGAAAAAATGAGTGAGAAACTGAGAGATCAATTTTTGTTTGGGGGTCAGAGGAGACTTCAGAGAAGAAGTGAAGCATAAATTGGGTCTTTAAAAAAGAGATAAGAGACTTGGGGAGTTCATTCTAGTCATGAGATATAGTACAAGCAAAGGAATAAAAGTACAAAATGACTGGTCAAGAATAAAAATATTGAATCTTGGAAAAAAAATTGGTCCTTTCTTGGTGTCCTGTTCTTGTCCTTTAGTCTACATGACTAAATGAATGGAAATATTATTTATGACTGGAAAGGTAGATTGGAGTATATTTGGGGAGGCTTTAAATGTCAGAACAGAAATTTATGCTTTATTTGATCAATAATAGGGAGCTAATTAGGGGACATTTTAGAGTAGGGATATGGTACAAAATGGGAGATTATATGTGACTGTGGGAAGGGTGAGTTGGAAAGGGTATAGGCTGAAGGCATGAAGACAAGATTGTTTTGATAGCCTAGGTTATAAAGTGAGTGCTTGAATTATGATGGTTATAAATAAAGGAATAATAGTATGAGATAGTGAGATGAATTCCATAGAACATGGCACATATTAGGATTTAGTGGGTAAAAAAAGGAAATAATAAACATAATCTAAAATTATAGGGTTAAGTGAGAAAATGTCATTAACAGAAATATAGAACTTAAGAGATAAGTTCTGGAGTAAGGTTTCTGAACATAATGAATCTGAGACACTAATGAAACATACAAGTGGGGAGATCCAACAGACAGTTGGAAAACAGAAAACTGGGGATCTAAGGAGAGGTTGGGTATTGAGAAGTAGACCTGAGAATCATTTCACAGTTGACAAATAAAATTATGAGAAAATGAGTACATAATAACTGAGAGCTTTGTCTCAAATTTTCACTGAAAAAATTGAAAGCATACACTGAGAACTCCCTGTTCTCACATCACTGAGATGCTATTATCTTCAAAACCCTTGAGAAGGCCATTTTAAATTTATGATTCTTTTTCCTTTACTCTCACTGTCTTCTTAATTCTCTATTTTCTGACTTTTGACTTCATTGTCCAATTAAAACTTCTCACTTCAAAGTTTCCAAGAATCTTTTAATTGCCAAATGTAATGACCTTTCTTTCAATCTTCATCCATATTGACCTTTCTATATCTTATACTGTCAATCATACTCTTCTTGATACTATCTGTGAGACCATTCTTCCTACCTATCTGATTAATCTTTCTGAGACTCCCTTTCTTAACCTTTCTGCATCTGTTCTTTTTTCCCTCTATTTTATTTCAATGGCTAATTTTATCAGTTAAGAGTGGGTTCTATTTTCATACCTATGCTGATAATTTTTAGTATTAATCTTTCTCTTAATTTCTAGTCTTACATATTCTATTGATAATTGGGCATCTTAAACTGCTTGTTCTGCAGTCATTTTAAACTCTATATTTCAACAATGAGTTCATTATCTTTCCTCTAAAAAACCTTCACTTTTCAAACTTCCTCATTGCTGTCAGTCACCACTGTCCTCATGGTCACCAGTGCTTGCAGTCTAAGTGTTGTCCTTAACTTCTCTTTTATACTCGTGATCCCATCCATATCCTTTCTGTTGCCAAGTCCTGTCAATTTTTACCTTCATGGTATATTTCATTTTTGCTCTCTTTCTGACTTTCTGACTTTGTCAACATCCTGATATAGCTCTTTCACACTTCAATCTGGACTATTACAATAGCTTACTTGTTTATCCCTTTGCTTCATCTTTCCTCACTCAGGTTCATCTTTCACTGTGTTGTCCAAGTGATTTTCTTAAAGTAAATGTCTGATCATGCTATCCATGTATCCAATAAGCTCTAGTGACTGTCATCTTCATTATAAAATATTAAATTTTCTGTTTGGCATTCAAATTCCCGCACAATCTGGCATCCTTCTACCCTTCCAGTCTTCTCACAATTTATTCCCACTTTCATGTACAAAGGAGGAAATTAACTCTCTTTTTGTTCCTTATAAAAGACATTTCATCTTCTGTTCTGGTCATCTTTTAAAAAAAATATTGCAGGGGTAGCAATCGTTATCTCAAACAAAGCAGCTGCAAAAATAGTGTTAAAAGAGGTAAGGAAACTATATCTGCCTAAAAGGTACCATAGACAATAAAGTCATTTCAATACAGAAGATGTATGCACCCAGTGAAATAGCATCCAAATTCTTAGAGGAGAAGCTGAAAAAATTACAAGAAGACATGGACAGCAAAACTCCACTAGTAGGAGACCTCAACCTCCCATTCTCAGATTTAACTAAATTGAATCATAAAATAAAAAAGAAAGAAGTTAAGGAGGTAAATAGATTGTTAGAAAAACTAGATATAATAGACGGAGGAACCTGAATGGGGATAGAAAGGAATATACCTTTTTCTCTGCAGTACATGGAACTTATACAAAAATTGACCATGTACTAGGGCATAAAAACCTAATGATCAACTGAAGAAAGGCAGAAATATTAGGTTGGGGAGATATAGACCAAGAACTAATTGGAAACTGAATGGCCTCATTTTAAAGAATGAGTGAATCAAACAAGAAATTATGGAAAGAATTAATTATTTTATCCTAGATAATGACAATAATGAAATAACAAACCAAAAGCTATGGAATTCATTCAAAGTGGTTGTCGGGATATATTATATCTTTAAATGCTTACATGAATAAATTAGAGAAAGGAAATCAATGAACTAAATATGCAACTAAAAAATTAGAGAAATAACACATTTAAAATCCACAATTAAATACCAAATTAGAAGTTCTAAAAATTAAAGGAGAAATTAATAAAATCAAAAGCAAAAAAACTATTGAATTAATAAATAAAACCAAGAGTTGGTTTTTATTAAAAAAACAATAAAATTCATAAATCTCTGATCAATTTGATTAACAAAAAAGAAAAAAGAAAACTAAATTGCTAGTATCATAAATGAAAAAGGTGAACTCACCACCAATGAGGAGTAAATTAAAGTAATAATTTGGAATTATTTTGCCCAACTCTATGCCAATAAATTTGACAGTGTAAGTGAAATGGATGAATATTTACAAAAAATAGAAGTTGCCCAGGTTAAATGAAGAGGAGATTAAATACCTAAACAACCCTATCTCAGAAAAAGAAATTCAACAAGCCATCATTGAACTCCCTAAGAAAAAAATCACCAGGGCCTGATGGATTCACAAGTGAATTCCAACTAACATTTAAGGAACAATTGGTTCCAATTCTATATAAACTCTTTGAAAAAATAGGGGAAGATAGAACTCTGCCTAACTCTTTCTATGAAACCAATATGGTGCTGATACCTAAACCAGGAGGATTAAAACAGAGAAAGAAAATTATAAACCTATTTCCCTGATGAATATAAATGCAAACATAAATGCAGGGTTAATTTGATATTAGGAAAAATTGTAGTATAATTAATTATATCAACAACAAACCTGTCAGAAATTATATGATTATATCAATAGATGATGAAAAAAAGTTTGACAAAATACAGTACCCATTCCTACTAAAAACACTACAGAGGGTGTAGAAATAAATGGACTACTATTTAAAATAATAAGCAGTAGCTATCTGAAACCATCAACAAGCATTATATTCAATGGAGAGAGACTAGAGACATTCCCAGTAAGATCAGGGGTGAAACAGGGATGCCCATTATCACCACTACTATTCAATATTGTATTAGAAATGTTAGCTTCAGCAATTAGAGAAGAAAAAAGAAATTGAAGGAATTAGAATTAGGAAGAAGAGACAAAACTCTCACTCTTTGCAGATGACATGATGGTATACCTAGAGAATCCCAAGAAATCATGCAAAAAACTACTGGAAACAATTAGCCATTTTAGCAAAGTTGCAGAGTTTAAAATAAACCCTCATAGATCCTCAACTTTTCTATATATATGACTAGAAAGATACAGAAGGAAGAGCTAGAAAGAGAACTTCCATTCAAAGTAACCTCAGACAATTTAAAATACCTGGGAGTCTATTTGTCAAGGCAGAAACTTTTTGAAAACAATTATAAAACACTTTTCACACAAATGAAATCAGATTTAAATAACTGGGCAAACATCAACTGCTTATGGATAGGTTGAGCTAATATAATAAAAATGACAATTCTACCAAAACTAAACTACCTGTTTAGTGCCCTACCAATCAAAATTCCAAAAATTACTTTAAGAGTTAGAAAAAGTTGCAAGTAAATTCATATGGAGGAATAAAATGTCAATCATTTCCAGGGATTTAATGAAAAAAGTGCAAAAGAAGGTGGCTTAACCCTACCTGATCTAAAATTATGTTATAAAGCATCAGTCATCAAAACTGGTATTGGCTAAGAAATAGGTGGACCAGTGGAATAGACTAGATACAATAGCAGGAAATGATTATAGTAATCTGCTGTTTGATAAACCCAAAGAGTCCAGCTATTAGGATAAAAAAAACTCTCTCTTTGATAAAAAGTGCTGGGAAATTTGGAAGTTAGTATGGAAAAAACTTAGATTAGACCAACATCTCACACCCTATCCAAAGATAAGATCCAAATGGATACGGGATTTAGACCTAAAAGACAATACTATAAGCAAACTAGAAGATCAAGGACTAGTTTACTTGTCAGATCTATGGAAAGGAAAGCAGTTTATGACTAAGGAAGAGATGGAGAACATCACTAAAAATAAACTAGATGATTTTGATTACATTAAATTAAAAAGCTTTTGCACAGACAAAAATATTGTAACCAAGATCAAAAGAAATGTAGTAAACTGGGAAACAATCTTTACAATGAATGTTTCTGGCAAAGGAAGCATTTCTAAAATGTACAGAGACCTGAGTCAATTTAAAAAAAAGCCATTTCCCCAATTGACAAATGGTCAAAGGATATGCAAAAGCAATTTGCAGATGAGGAGATCAAAGCAATCCATCGTCATATGAAAAAATTGATCTAGAACATTACTTATTAGAGAAATGCAAATTAAAGATTCTCTGAGGTACCACTTCACACATCTCAGACTGGCCAATATAACCAGAAAGGATAATGATCATTGTTGGAAGGGATGTGGGAAATCTGGGACACTATTACATTTTTGGTGGAGCTGTGAACTCATTCAACCTTTCTGGAGAGCACTTTGTAACTACACCCAAAGGGCAACAAAAATGTGCATACCCTTTGAACCAGCAATACAACTACTGGGTCTATACCCTGAAGAGATGATGAAAAAGAGTAAAAACTTCATTTGTATTAAAATATTCATAGCAGCCCTGCTTGTGGTGGCAAAGAATTGGAAATCAAGTAAATGTCCTTCAATTGGGGAATGACTTGGCAAACTGGTATGTATGTTCTGGAACACTATTGTTGTATTAGAAATGAGGAGGCATGAGAATTCGGGGAAACCTGGAGGGATTTGCATGAACTGATGCTGAGTGAGATGAGCAGAGCTAGCAAAACACTGTACACCCTAACAGCAACATGGGGGCAATGATCAACCTTGATGGACCTGCTCATTCCATCAATGCAACAGTCAGGGACAATTTGGGGCAATGGAGAATACCATCTGTATCTAGAGAAAGAACTGTGGAGTTTGAACAAAGACCAAGAACTATTAACTTTTATTTAGGGAAAAAACCTGATATCTTATTGTCTGATCTTGCTATCTTTTATACTTTATGTTTCTTCCTTAAGGATATGATTTCTCTCTCATCACCTTCAATTTGGATCATTGTATACCATGAAAACAATGTAACTTGCAAATTGCCTTCTGTCGGGGGTAGGGGTGGGGAAGTAAGATTAGGGGGAAAATTGTAAAACTCAAAATAAATAAAATATTTAAAAATAAAAAAAATATTTATTAATACATTGGGGTTAATTGACTTGCCCAGGGACACAGAGCTAGGCAATTATTAAGTGTATGAGGCCAGATTTAAACTCAGATCACTGGACCACCCAGCTGCCCCTACTGTTTATCTTTGTTGGATGTTCCTTCTGTCTAGAATTCTCTTCTTCCTTACTTCTGCCTTTTTGTTTCATTGATTTTTTCAAGTACCAGATAAAATCCTCCTTTATATAAGAAGCCTTTGCTTTTCTTCCTTAATGCTAGTCCCTGCCCTCTTTTGATGATATCAAATTTATAGATTATATCTTTTTATACATAGTTGTTTTCATGTCTTCCTCATTAGACTTCTTGAAAGTAGAGACTATCTTTTGCTCTGCTAGTATCCTAAAATGTAACACATTATCTGGCATACAGTAGGAGATGGAGAGAGCATCAAAAGAGAGGGAAAAACAAATCAAAGACAAGGTCTGATGGAGAAAATGAGAGTAAGATAGGAAATAACAAAGCAGTTAAAGACAGAAAAAGCAGAGATTGTAAGGAGAAACATGAGAGTTCTGTGTCCTAGAAGCCATGTGAATATTAATACAAGGGAACTTTTCTAACAAATCTATTAGGAAATCTAAGTGATTGACTCAGAGAATAGAAAATTCTCTTTCAATTGAAGAGAACTTTAATGAGAAGTCACTTAACTATTTTCCAGCAGTTTTGCAGAAGAAAAGAATTCTTCTGGCATATTTAATAAGATGGCTACTGAAGTCCTCTCCAACTCTGAGACTCTGATTCCAAATTTCCATATTTTATTTTGGATGACTATTAATCATCCCCCTTACCAGTCATGGACATCTGAGAGCTATTTGTTCATTGAAAGGGGCAGAAGAGAAGGCTAATCTTCCATATATAAACTAAACTAGAAAATTAGAGGTTTTGGAGGTTCTAAACCCAAGTCTGCCTTCATCTGAGCCTTGATAAAACTAGTAAATAAAACCAAGAGGGCATTCTTATCAATTTACTTTTTAATACATGGAAACAAATTTGGTGATGTGATTTTTGTAGGACTGACCTAAGTAATGCATTACTTGGTATGCATTACAAATGTTGTCCACCTCCAAAGAGAGCACTGATAAATTCAAAGTACAGGTTGAAGCATAATTTTATCACTTTATCTTGCTTTTTTCAATTCAGCTAATATGAAAATGTTTGCATATTGTATGCACAAATAATAATTGCATCTATGCATGTTCATCTTATCTTTTTATCATTTTATATTTATGCTTTTCTATAATAGTTATTATTTTGCTAGTCTGCTCAATGGGTAGTAAGAATCTGGAGAATGAGAATTTGGAACTGAAAATATATTTTTAAAATGAGGTTTTAAAAATGGTTCAAGTTCCCTCCAACTGACATTTATATTTTCAAATAGGTTTGTTAGGAAATTTTCCTATAATGAGATTATTATAGTGTCTAGGATATATAATTTTCATGTTCCTCCTCAAAAATTCAGAAGAAGCATTATTCTCTTTTAGTAGTGGGAAGTTCCTTATAAGATTTCTTAATCCTTTAAAATCATAAGTTTGATATTTTTTAAATGATTTATTGATAGTTTTGTTTGGTACTTTAAGTCAAATATTTAAAACTAGAAGAGACTTTGCAATTGACATATTATCAGAGAAAACTGCTGAACTCCTTTCCTCCCACTTTTCTACTTTGATTCTAATTTTGGAAGCGTTGGTTTTGTTTGTGCAAAACCTTTTAAATTTGATGTAATCAAAATGATTCATTTTAATCTCTTGTGAGCCTCTCTATCTCTTGTTTAATCATAAATTATTTTCTTATCCATGGATCTGGCTGAGGTAATTTTTTTCTTATGCTCTCCTAATTTGCTCATGATTTTGCCCTTTATGTCTAAATCATGTACCCATTTTAGTTTATCTTGGTATATAATGTGAGATGTTGGTCTATGCCTAGTTTCTACCAAACTGCTTTTCAGTTTTCTCAAAAATGAATTAATTCTACTGACATTGGTTTGATAAGATTATTCCTGAGATCCCCTGGTGCCTAAGGGCACTATGTTTAAGTGCCCTTTGCTCAGGGTCATATAGCCAGTATGTGTCATGGTTAAGATTTCAAATGAGATATTTTTATTTTTACAGTGAGGCTGGCTTTTTAGCCACTAGAACACATTTATTCTCCAGTAAGTACTATTGAGTGAGTAGCTTATTATGTACCTGGGACTGTTCTTAACATGTGGGAAGATATAAAATATGAAATAGATTACCTGTTATCATGAGGTTTATTTTCTTCTTGGATGAGAGAAGACATTATTTCAAGCAGTTATAGAGTAATTAATCACTTAACTAACTAACTACATAGTGCTCACCCCAAAGTTCATAGGAGTTAAGAGAAAAGAGCAATCATCTTTAATGGTGTGATCTAGAGAAAGTTTCCAAGAAGAAATAATACTTGATACGAACCTCAAATGTTGGTAGGAAGCTGGATGCATATAGGGGAGACTTAAGGGAGAGCCAGGTAAGGGGGAATAGCTGTGAAAAACTATCATTGGTTAGAATGAGAACAGTGAGGAACTTCTCTGACTGGAAAAGGAAATTAACATTAGGGCATATTGGAAAATAATGTTATTATTTTTGCTTTAGTCATTTTCTGCCATGTTTGACTCTTTTTTTTGTTTTTGCAAGGCAATGGGGTTAAATGACTTGACCAAAGTCACACAGATAAGTTAGTATGTCTGAGACTGGATTTTAACTCAGACCCTTCTGACTCTGGGTCCAGTGCTCTACCCACTGCACCATCTAGCTGCCCCAAAGTCTGACTCTTTATGATGCCTTTTCTGTTGACAAAGAAACTGGGGTAGTTTGGTATTTCGTTCTCCAGTTCATTTTAGAGAGAGAGGCAAACAGAATTAAGGAACTTGCCCAGGGTCACGCAGCAAGTTGGATTCTGAGACCAGAATTTGCTTTAGCTCTTCATGATTCCATGTCAGGCATGGTGTCATGCCACCTAGTTGTTTTTCTTAACTTGCATCAATAAGTTCTTAACATTTATTAGCATCATTAGCAGGTTTCATCATTAAGCATGGTGAAATTCAGATCTGGGTCTTATTTTTATAATACCAATTATGTAAAGGGTATCTTTTAGAGGTGAGACCTTTGTCACTATCTTCATGCATCCTGATTTTGATGAGATGATTCCACATTTTATTTGCAGATATTTTATTTCCTACAGTTCCTTAATATTGTCTAGAATTCAGTTCCTGGTCTCTGCAATTAATTAGAGTAGTATTGAGTGAGTAATTCTTGTTCCCCACTCAGGAAAATGTTGAGGAGAGAGGGAGAGTTACATGAAATATTAAGTAGTTCGTAGTATGGTAGATTGAAAGGGGAATTCCATTATTGTACAGACTAGGAACCTGAAACTCAGAACACCTTGGGCAAATGATTGATTTGAGATTATACAAGTAAGTAAATCTGAAAAAGTACTAAAATAAAGTTGTCCTAATTCCTAGTTCCATTCTTCCTCCAAATTGTCTCTAGAAAAGTAAGAATGCAAACAGCTGCTTTTGTCATGTGAAGAAATTTTTAGATTTGAGAGAAATATCTTCCTGTCTTTTCCCCCATCCTATCATCTCACCTTATACTTGCCTATTCTGATTTCTGAAACCCCTGTCTCCCATGTATACCTATGCCAATGCTAAATAGTAGGTCAGTAAAAGAATACTTTTTTTCTCTACCAGCAGTTTGTGGGAACTGTCCATAGTTCTGAACTAAAGACAAATTGCCCCCCCCCCATATTTGATGCATAACCTTTTTTTTCCTAGAGAAACACCTAACTAGTAAACAATTTAGCTTGACCCTGATAATATATTGTAGCAGAGATTCCCTACTCTTTTCTGGATTTAATTTTAATTAGACCCCTCCTCTCACAAGATTTCTGAAAGGCTTAGTTTTGTTTTAGAGTAGCAGCTCTAGACATTTGGATTGCAAATATGACTTTGCAGGTATTGTCTGATATTGTTTCCTGTGTCCCTGGTGTTTTGAAATTTTTTTTAGTATTGTTCTTGACCAGGATTTTTGGTATTCATGTGGAATAAATTAATCCTGTGCCCAAGATGAAGAAGCTTCCTTTTTATGATTCTGCTGTTCCATGTGTTGATGTAGGCCAAGAGGGAATTGAATTATAGTCCTTTTGTCATTAGAAACTTGGAAGATTTATGGTCCATGATGTTAATCTTATGTTTGTCTTATGTTGGGCAGATTTCTACCTAAGATTCTCCTTTTAATCTTTAGAAAACAGAGTAAACCTAGAAAAATATGTCCTTTGTGAGTATACACATGCACAAACAGGTTAACATATATCACCTTGTTACAATGTGTATTCATTTTGGAATTTATGGTCTTTTCATATAGACCTGATTCCTTTTAAACCATTACAAAATGAAAACATTTTGTAGAAGATGTTTGTGACAATTTCAGTGTTAAATTTCTGGGAATGGTAGATTTGAAGCAATTGAATTGAGTTTCTAGCTGATTTTTTTCTATCAGATTACAATGGTGCAGCTGGTATTCCTATGCCAAGGCAACTAGCTGGAGACAATTTATTTCTATCATTTCAGTAGACATGGAAACAATTTTGAAAAAGCCTACCAAATATTCTGAAACATGCTTTAGGTTCAGCAAAGTTGTGATGAGTACTGTTATATACCTGCATGACATTGAACTACAGTGGTTCTGTTGTCACAATCCTTCAAATTCTGTTGCATTGCTATAATTTTCATTCATCAGTACTGACTAATAGATGTATTTGAGTTTTAATAATTTCAAAGTTTATTCTTAACATTTATTTTCACAAGGAATTCTAAAACTCTGTATTTAAAGTAATGAGCTTATTCTTTTAAGAAATGATTTTTAATATCTGCTCTGTTTTTATGGTCCGGTGGATATACCTTATTTCCCTTACAAATATATCTTTCTTCCTGCCAAACTTTCCTACTTGTTGTTTATCATATATAGAATTCCATTTTCATCCTGCATGCTTTTATTCAGATATTATTTGCTAGAACTGGAGCACTTTCTTTCCTCCAGCACCTTGAGGTGCTTAGAGGTAACTTCAGGCACAAGATTAGGTGCTATCTCCTACAAAAGCCTTTATCTGATCTCCTTAGTTGGTTACTGATATCTGAAACTATTCAATATTTAATTTGAATATACACTGAACTTATTTATGTGTGTATATGTTGCACCCCCTCCAAATAATGTAAATTTCTTGAAGGAAGAGACTGTTTTATATTTCTTAGTTTTGAAACTTAGCATAGTGCACGTCATCTAGTAATGGTTTAATAAATATGTATTGAATTGAATTCAGTTGCATTTTATAAATCCTACTAACATTCAAATTAATAATTTGAATTAATTTAGGTGTTTAGGCTAGTATGCTTAGTGAGGATGCTTTAATTAACAGGTATATTTTCAAATACTTAACTATTGGGTAAAATAAACAAAAATAAGATGAGTTTAAAGTCGTGTTAGTTCAATAATCTGAACTTCCATAAATTCCTTTTTTTAGATTAACATTCATTTTATTGTTGTGAGCCCTTTTCCTTCCTAATAAAATTTTATACCTTAAGTTGAGCCCATGGGCATTATTTGGGGAGCAGAGGATTGCTGCAGTTTCGGAATAGGGGTGGAGCTGAAAGGTTTTTTACTGCCAGTCTTTCCCCTGTGTCTCCTATCTAGCAGCATTTCATGGGAATTTATCCACTCTGCTTTCTGAAAGTAGTTTTCTTTTTACTTTTTTTAATTGAAATTTTATTTTATTTTTCCAGTTACGCACAATGATAGTTTTTCAACATTCATCTATTTGCAAAATTTATTAAGTCCAGATTTTTCTACTACCCTTCCTTCCCTCCACCCTCCTCAAGGCAGAAAACACTCTGGTAAAGGTTGTACAGTAGTCATGTTATGAAAAAGGAATTAGAACTAAGAGGAAAATAAAAAATGAGAAAGGAAGGAAAAACATAAAAGAAGTTTTAAGAAAGTGAACATAGTATTCATTTAGATTCTGTGTGTTTTCCACCCCCTCTGGATTTCAATGGCATTGTCCATAGAAGGTCTCTCAGGACTGCCCTTTTCTCTGATCTGCTTAGAGGAGCTGTATCCATCATAGTTGATCATCTCACAATGTTGTTGTTAATGTGTACAGTGTTCTCTGCATTCTGCTCACTTCATTCAACATTAGTTCATGCAAGTCTTTTCTTTTTTCTCAAGTCCGACCACATATGATTTCTTACAGAACAATAGTACTCTATAATATTCACATACAGTAGAGTGTTCAGCTATTCCACAATTGATGAGTGTCTCCTCAATGTCCAGTTCTTTGCCACTACAAAAATCTGCTGTAAATATTTTTGAACATGTGAGACTTTTCTCATTTTTTATGGCTGGGTCAAAGGGTATGAACAGTTTTGTTGCTTTTTGGGCATTGTTACAGATTGCTCTCCAGAATGGCTGGATCATTTAACTACTTCACCAACAATACATTATTATTCCAATTTTCCCCCATTATCATTGATAATTTTCCTTTTTTGCCATGTTTGCCAAATTGATAGATGTGAGGTAGTTTCCCATAGTATTTTTAATTTGCATTTCTTTAATCAATAATGATTTGGAGCAGTTTTTATAAGACTATACATAGATTTTATTCCTGCATCTGAAAACTGTCTATTCATTTATCAATTGGGGAAAGATTTGAAATCTTATAAATTTGATTCAGTTTATATCATATATATATTAGAAACAAGTACTTTATCAGAAGTACTAGCTGTGAACATTGTTACTCAGCTTTCTGCCTTCCTTCTAATATTGACTGCATTGGATTTATTAGTACAAATACTTTTTAACTTAATGTTAAAAAAATCATCCATTTTGCAATTTATATTGTTTTCTACTGTTTGTTTGATCATAAATTTTTTCTGTCTCCACAGACCTGATACGCCTATGGTATCACTATTTATATCCAAATCCTGTACTCATTTTAACTTCATTTTGGTAAAGTGTGTAAGATGTGGGTTTATGCCTAGTTTTTGCCATACTATTTTCCATTTCCCAGCAGTTTTTGTCAAATAATGAGTTCTAATCTCAGTAGTTACTATCTTTGGGTTTATCAGACAGCAAATTTACTACTCTTTCTTTTGGACCTACTTTTAATCCACTGATCCCTTTATTCTTTTTATTAACACCAGACAGTTTTGATGACTGCTGCTTTAAATATAGTTTTAGATCTGATACAGCTAGAATACCTTCCTTTGCATTTTTTCATTAATTCCCTTGATATTCTTCACCTTTGTTGCACCAGATGAATTTTGTTACTATTTTTCTAGATCTGTGTAAAGTAGCTTTTTGGTAGTTTGATTAGTGTGGCCCTGAATAAGTAATGTAATTTGGGTAGAATTGTCCTTTTCATTATATTAGCTCAGGCTAACAATGAACAATTGATGTTTTCCCAATTGTTTAGATCTAACTTAATCTGTGTGAAAAGCATTTTGTATTTGTGTTCATATAGTTTCTGGATGTGTTTTAGAAGGTAGATTCCCAAGTATTTTATGTTGTCTACAGTTACATTAGAAAGAAATTTCCTCTTTCTATTTCTTTCCCTTTGACTTTATTGTTTATATATATATATTATATATATATGTATATACACACACATATATATGTGTGTATGTGTATATATATATATATATATATATATATATATATATATATATATATATATATATGTAAATGCTGTTGTTTTACATGGGTTTATTTTATATCCTGCTATTTTGCTAAGTTGTTAATTGTTTCAAGTTAATTGTTTAGTTGATTTTCTAGGCTTCTCTAGGAATACCATCATATTGTCTGCAGAGTGAAAGTTTTGCTTCCTCATTTCCAGTTCTAATTCCTTTAATTTCATTTTCTTCTTTATTGCTAAAGGTAACATTTATTTTTCCTTGGCTTTTGCAAGGCAATGGGGTTAAGTGACTTGCCCAAGGTTATTCAGCTAGGTAATCATTAAATGTCTGAGGTCAGACTTGAACTCAGATCCTCCTAATTCCAGGACTGCTGCTCTGTCCAGCACAAGACCTAGTTGCCCCCAAAGCTAACATTTCTAAAACTCTATTGAATAGTAGTGATGATAATGGACATCTTTTTTCAATCCCTGACCTTATTGAAAATGTTCCTGGTTTATCATATATATGTTTGTGTGTGTATGTATTATATATATATATATATATAATGCTTATTGGTGGTTTTTAGATAGATAGTGCTTATTATTTTAAGGAAAACTTCACTTATTCCTATTCTCTCTCTAGTATTTTTTTTAATAAAAATGCTATTGTATTTTGTTAAATACTTTTTCAGCATCTATTGAGAGAATCATGATTTCTGTTAGTTTTTTTACTGATATAGTCAATTATGAGTTTTGTTTCCCTAATACTGAATCATTAATGCCTGCTTGGTATAAATCCTACTCAATCATGGAATTTTTTTACTAGTAATAACTTGTAATTTCTTTGATAAAATTTTATTAAATTTTTTGTATCAATTTTCATTAGGGGGGGTTGGTCTAAAATTTTCTTTGTCTGTTTTGGCTCTTCCTGATTTAGGTATCAACACCGTATTGATGTCATAATAGACATTTGGCAGACTTCCTTCTTCTCCATTTAAAAAAATAGTTTATATAGAATTGGAATGAATTGTTCCTTAATGTTTGGTAAAATTTTCTTGTATATATTTAGGCTTGGAGATTTTTTCTTAGGGAGTTTATTGATCATGTCCTCAAATTTCTTTTTCTGAAATGGGTTTATTTTAGAATTTTTCTCTTCAGTTACTCAGGGTAGCTAATATTTATAAAAATATTAAGACATTTTCCTTAGATTGTCAAATTTGGCAAAGTTTTCGACAAAAATAGCTCTGACTTATTACTTTACTTTCTTCCTCATTGATGACAAGTATATCCTTTTCATTTTTGTTACTGGTAATTTATTACTGGTAAATCATTAAACTAAATGTTTATCTATTTTTTTTTCATAAAACCAATTCTTAGTTTTATTTATTAGATCAACTTTCAATTTTATTAATCTCTCCTTTGATTTTCAGAATTTCTAATTTGGTATTTAATTGGAGATTTTTAATTTGTTCTTTTTCCTAGCTTTTTTACTTGTATATCCAATTCATTGATCTCCTCTTTCTCTATTAAGCATTTAGAGATACAAAATTTCCCCTAAAAAATTCTTTGACTGTATCCTATACATCATTGTCATTTTCTTGAATGAAATTATTATTTCTATAATTTGTTGTTTGATCCACTCTTTCTTTAAAATGAGTTTTATTATTTTACAATTAATTTTTAGTTGATCTTTCTATGGCTCTTTATTACATGGAATTTTTATCGCATTATGGGGGCAGCTAGGTAGTGTAGGGGATAGAGCAGTGACTCTGGAGTCAGGAGAACCTGAGTTCAAATCTGACCTCAGCCACTTAAAAGACCTTGGGTATGTCACTTAATCCCATTGCCTTGTGAAAACTGAAAAATAAAAAAAAATATTGCATCATGATCTGAAAAAGATGCATTTAACAATTTTGCTTTTCTGCATTTGAGTGCAAGATTTTTTTATGCCCTTAAACATGGTCAATTTTGGTATAGGTGCCTTGTTCTACAGAGAAAAAGGTATATTCCGTTCTATAACCATTCAATTTTCTATAGAGGTCTATTGTAACCAAGTTTTTCAAAATTCTATTCATCTTCTTAACTTCCTTCTTTTTTATTTTGTGTTTCTATTTACCTTATTCTGAGAAAGGAAATTTGAGGGCCCCCATTATTATAGTTTTGCTGTCTATATGGTCCACCAATTTGTTTAGCTTTTCTTCTAAGAATTTACATGCTATCTCACTTGGTGTATATATGTTTAAAAATGATACTACTTCATTGCCTATGGTATCTTTTAAGAAGAGGTGATTTCCTTCCTTATCCCTTTTAATTAGATCTATTTCTGATTTTGCTTTGTTTTAGATCAAGATTACTATCCCAGAGTTTTTTTTACTTCTGCTGAAGCATACTATATTTTGCCCTAGCCTTTTCCATTACTCTGTGTGTATCAAGTGTTTCTTGTAAACACTTTATTGTAGGATTCTAGTTTTTAATTCATTCTGCTATCTGCTTCCATTTTAAAGGAGAGTTCATCTCATTCACATTTACAGTTAGGATTACTAACTCTATTTCCCTCCATGCTGTCTTTTCCATTTATACTTTTCTCTTTCCATTCCCCTTATCCATCCTCACCAATGTTTTTCTCTCTTTCCCTTTTAATTTTTTTTATAATATTAATTTTAAATTTATGTTTACTTTTACCTTCTTTTTTTATCAGTCCCTTCTTTCACTTTCTCTCTTTCTTTTCCTCCCCCATCCCATTTCTCTGAAGGGTAAGATGGATTTTTAAACCCAGGTGGGAATATATGTTATTCCCTCTTTGGACCAAATCTGTAAAGAGTAGGATTTTCTCGGTGTTCACAATCTCTCTTTTTACCCTCTACTATACTAAGCCTTTGTGCCTCTTCATGGGGTATCCTTTATCCTCTAATACCTAGTCTTGTCCTAGTATAATTTTTCTTTTCATATGTTTGTTGTTTTAACTGTCTTGTACCTACAGCCCCTCTGTTAAAACATATTCCTTTTATCTATCCTGTTAGAAGTATCTTTCTCCTGAGTAGATTGTAAAATCCCTCCAACTCCATTAAACCCTCATTGGCTAAGGTATTGGCTAAAGTCTCAACATTTTTGTGGTCATCTTATACCCATACTTTCTCTCCATACGTATGTTTCTTTTAACCCCACATATGTTTCTTTTAACTATTCTAAGAGAAATACAATTCTCAAGAGTTATAAGTATTATTTTCCCTTCTAGGGATGTATTCAATTTAGTGTTCTAGCTTGCATGTTTTCCCCTTTCTGTTTACTTTTTTACTCATTTATTGAGTTTTATGTTTGTGGATCTAATTTTCTGTTCAGTTCTGATATTTTTATCATAAAATTTAGAAAGTCATCTATTTAATTGAAAATCCATCTTTTCCCCTGAAATAATATGCTGAATTTTGCAGGGTAGTTAATTCTTGGTTGTAAGCCAAGGTCCTTTGCCTCCATAATATCATATTCTAGGCCCTCTGATCCTTTAATGTTGAAGTTGTTAAATCCTGTTTAATTCTTGTTAGGGTTTTTTTTTAAAACAAGGCAATGGGGTTAAGTGACTTGCCCAAGGCCACACAGCTAGGTAATTATTAAGTGTCTGAGGCCAGATCTGAACTCATATACTCCTGACTCCAGGGCCCCTGCCACCTCCAATCCTGTTTAATTCTGATTGTGTTTCCTTGA
Organism: Macrotis lagotis; assembly: GCF_037893015.1. Taxonomy (NCBI): domain Eukaryota; kingdom Metazoa; phylum Chordata; class Mammalia; order Peramelemorphia; family Peramelidae; genus Macrotis; species Macrotis lagotis. Next base: position 78,704,556 of record NC_133662.1, read on the forward strand.
TATTTAAATTGCTTCTTTTTTTTGGCTGCTTGTAGTATTTTCTCCTTTAGGTGAGAATTCTGGAATTTTACTTAAATATTGCTTGGCATTTTTATTCTGGGGTATTTTTTGGAGGTGACTATTTTGTCTTCTTGTTATAGGATATTAGGGCAGTTTCCCATGATAATTTAAAGATATTTTCCAGCTTCTTTTTTGATTGAGGCTTTAAAGTAGATGAATAATTCATAAATTATCTCTTCTGGATCTATTTTTCAAGTCATTTGTTTTTCCTAAAAGGTTGAACATTTTCTTCTATTTTTCAAACTTTTGGTTTTCTTTGATGGGATCTTGGTTTCTCATAGAATCTTTCATTTCTATTTGTCCAATTCTAATTTTTAATGTTTTATTTTCTTAAGTTAGCTTTTATATTCCTTTTCCAGTTGGTTAATTTTACTTTTTGATGAGTTATATTATTTTTTCAGTTGGCCATTTTTACTTTTAAAGGAGTTGATTTCTTCAGTCAATTTTTCATTATTTTCCTGCTTGACTCTCACTTCTTTTTCCATTTTTCTTCTTCTCTTCTTTGATTTTCAAAATCCTTTTTAAGGTCTTCCATGAAGTTTTGGATTTGAGACAAATTCATAGACTGCTTTGCTACTTCTCATGTAGGAAAGTTTTCATTGCCTTCTTCTGAGGTGGCATTTTTTATCATCTCTATCTGCATAGTAACTTTCTATAGTTAGCACCCTTTTTTTCCTTTTTTTTGTTCATTTTCATATTTGAGCTCTGCTCCTGGGAAACAGAGAGTATAGTCCCATGCTTTTTTGTGCTTGGCCCAGAAACAAGTCTCTAGCTTAATAACTTGTCAAGGTTTTACCTGTGCAGCCCAGGTATTGCCAATGCAGAGGTTTGTTCCCTCTGTTATTCTAAGGCTTTGTCTATGCAGCAGTTTGCATAGACATAGTTTACCCCAGTGTCCCCAGGGTTCAGACTTTGTCTGGGGTTAGGACATTCCCTGCTGGCTTGTTATCTACCTGACTTGTTGAGCCTGGACCTGAGCTGCACTTGGTTAAGAGTGTTGGCTTTCCCACTCTCCCACCTACATTGGACTATATTTTCCCTTTACATCTGAAGAGACACATCTTTACTGAAGATTCTCCATAATATCTTGAGTTGAGAATTTTTTTCATGTTTTGGGGGTGGGATCTGTAGGTTTAAGGTTTGTGTAGAGGTTTCATTCAAGTTGTGTCAGGAAAAGTTCTGGGAGCATACTAGCTTCATGCTGTTATCTTACCTCACCCCATAAATGAAAGTAGTTTTCAAAATCTATAGTTTTTCTGTTTTGAGAAAATCAGTAATAAAAAATGTCTGCATCCCACAACTGAGGATACAGACATGGTCATAGAAAGCTGTTTAATGTATGATGTTCATCTGATGCTGAAATGAGTGGAATCAGGAGAACATTGTATACAGTCACAGCAACATTATGTGATGATCTATGATAAACTTAATTCTGCCAAGAAATACAATGAACAAAGAAAATTTTAAAAGGCTTATGAGAGAAAATGCCACTCAAATCCAGATAAACAATCATGGAGTCTGAATATAGATCCAAACATACTATTTTTATTTTTCAAAATGTTTTTTCTCAGTTTTTTCCTTTTTATTTTGATTCTTCTTTCACACAATGATTAAAATGAAAATATATTTAACATGATGGAACATATATAGCCTATATCAGATTAATTGTTTTGAAGAGAGTAGAGGGAAGGGACAAAGGGAGAAAAATTTGGAATTGTAAATCTTACAAAATTATGTTTACATACAATCAGATAAAATTAAAATACTATAATAAATAAAGTGATTGATGTTCAAAACAGTCATCCAAGGTCAGTAATGCCTATTTTATTAATCACATTTTCTTATATAAGCAAGTTTAGGCTTAGAAATCAGTGATTTTCTTAAGTTTCACAGCTAGTGGCAGATCAAGGAGCATTACCACTAGATTTATGATTCTATAAATATTTAAGATTGATTATGAATTCCTTGACTTGGGAATGTCATATTTATTTTTATACCTCAGCATCTAGCCTAGTATCTTATAAATAAAGATGAATAATAAAAATTTTCTGAGTACCATTCATTTGTAATTCAAAGTCTTAAAGAACTGAAATCCTGCTGTGATCTTTCAAAGAGACATAGATACAACCACAAGATCTTGAAGGCTATGCCATTGGTTTATAATGTTCTTTTGCTTCTTCCATGCTTGAAAAGATTCTTTTTTAAATTTATTCATTAAATTTCATCCATATGTAAATGAATATTTCCAGGTTAGAAAATTTCCTTCCACCCTTCCTTCCTACCCCCCCCTCCCCAGCAGGGAACAGTCAGGTAGGATTTTATATATGTATTTTGTTAAATATGTTTACAAATTAGTATTTTTTGGCATGAGGAATTAGGATTAAGGGAAAGAGATACATAAGAAATAATTTTTTATAAAGTTTTCATCAGATTTGGAAGGGTTGTTTTTTCTATGTGTTTTTTTTTGTTTTTCTTTCTCAGGTTGGGGATGATATAGTCCATAACCAGCAAAATACAGTTGTCCTAGCTCTCTGGACTGCTGAGAGGAGCTATTTCCAACAAGGTTGTTCATCTCATAATGTTGTTGTTGATGTGTACAGTATTCCCTTGGTTCTACTCCCTTTGCTCAGCATCAGATCCTATAAGTCATTCCATGCTTCTTTAGGATCCAACCTTTTATGATTTTTTTTATAGAATAATAGTATTCCATGGGACTTATGTACCATAACTTGTTTAGCCATTCTCCAATTGATGGGCATCCACTCAATTTCTAATTCTTTGCCACTACAAAAAGGGCTGCTTTGAATATTTTGGAACATGTCAGACTTTTCTAATAATTTATGATTTCTTCTGGATACAGACCCATAATTGGAATTTCTGGGTCAAAGTGTATGAGCAGTTTTATTAATCTTTGGGCATAGTTCCATATTGCTCTCCAGAAAGGTTAGATCCATTCACTAATCCACCAGCAATACATCAATGTCCCAATCCTCCCACAACCTCTCCAACATTGATCATCTTCCCTTTTTTTCTCATTTTGGCTAATCTTATAGGTGTGAGATGATACCTTGTTGCTGTTTTTAATTTGAATTTCTCTAATCAATAGTGATTTGGAGCATTTTTATATGATTATATATATAGCTCTAATTTCTTCATTTTAAAACTGTCTGTTCATATCCTTTGACTATTTATCAATTGTGGAATGACTTGTGATCTTGTAAATCGGATGCATTTCTCTAGATATTTTAGAAATGAAACGTTTATCAGAACTCCTAGTTGTGAAGATTGTTTCCCAGCTTTCTGCTTTTTCTTTTAATTTTGGCAGCATTGATTTTATTAGTGCAAAACTTTTTAAATTTAATATAGTCAAAATCATTGTTTTTGCAGTTTATAATGTGCTCCAATTCTTGTTTGATCATAAATATATCCCTTTTCCATATATCAGATAGATAGAGTACTTTTTGGTCTATTAGTTTAACTATGTTATTACCCTTTATGTCTAAGTCCTGTACCCATTTTGACCTTATTTTGGTATAGGATGTAAGATATGGATCTATACCAAGTTTTTGCCATACTATTTTCCAGTTTTCCAAACAATTTTTGCCGAAAGGTGAGTTCTTATCCCAGAGGCTTATTCTTTGGATTTTTCAGTTAGTAAATTGCTGTACTGTAGTTTCTTTTGATCCTATCCTAATTCATTGATCCCTCTCTTATTTCTTAACCAGTACCAGGCAGTTTTGATGGTATAGTTTTAGATCTGTTAGAGCTAGGCCACCTTCCTTTAAATTTTTTCCCATCAGTTTCCTTGCTATTCTTGCCCTTTTGTTGCTCCAGATGAATTTTGTTATATTTTTTTCTAGCTTGGGAAAGTAGTTATTTGGCAATTTGATTGGTATGGCACTGAATAACTAATTTAATTTGGATAGAATTGTCATTTTTATTATATTAGGTCCACCTAACCATGAGCATTTGACAAATTTCCAATTATTTAGATCTGACTTTATTTAGGTGAGAAGTGCTTTACAATTGTGTTCATTTGGTTTATGGGTTTGTCTTGGGAGTTAGATTCCCAAGTATTTAATGCTGTCAACAATTATTTTAAATGGAATTTCTCTTTCTAGCTCTAAGGCTTTGTTGTTCATATATAGAATTGCTGATGATTTATGTGGGTTTATTTTATATCCTGCTACTTTGCTGAATTTATTAATTGTTTCAAGAAGTTTTTTAGATGATTTTCTTGGGTTCACCAAATATAACATTATATCATCTGCAAAGAGTTAAACCTTTGCTTCCTCATTGCCAGTTCTGATTCCTTCAAGTTCTTTTTCTTCTCTTAATGATTCTGCTAGTATTTCTAATACTATATTGAATAGTAATGGTGATAATGGGCATCCTTGATTGATCTCTGATTTTATTGGAAATGCTCTATGTTTATTCCCATTATAATATAATATTTGTTGATGGTTTTAGATAAATTACATTTATTATTTTGAGGAAAACTTTTATTATTCAACTTTCTAGTGTTTTTAAAAGGAATGGATGTTGTATTTTATCAAAGGTTTTTTCAGCATCTATTGAGATAATCATATGAATTCTTTTGGTTTTGCTATTGAAATGTTTAATTATGTTGAGTGTTTTCCTAATGCTGAAGCATCCCTGCCTGCCTGGTATAAATCCAATCAGATCATAGTGTATTACCCTGGTTAATAACTTGCTGTAGTCTCATTGCTAAATTTTATTTAAGATTTTTACAACCATATTCATTAGGGAAATTGGTCTATAATTTTCTTTGTCTGTTTTGGTTCTTCCTGGTTTCCGTATCAGCACCCTGTTGGTTTCATAAAAGGAATTTGACAGAACCCCTTCCTCTCCTATTTTTAAAAATAGTTTATGTAGAATAGGAATTAATTGTTCTTTAAATGTTTGGTAGAATTCACTTGTAAATCCATCTGAACCTGGAAACTTTTTCTTAGGGACTTCATTGATGGTTTCTTTGATTTCTTTTTCTGAAATGGGGTTATTTAAGTAATTTATTTCCTTTTCTGTTAATCCATGCAGTTTGTACTTTTGTAAATATTCATCCATTTCACTCAAGTTATCCAATTTTCTGGCATACAGTTGAGTAAGGTAGCTCTGTATTATCTCTTTAATTTCTTCCTCATTGGTGGTTAGTTTACTCTTTTCATTTTTGATACTGGTAATTTGGTTATCTTATTTCTTCTTTTAAACAAGATTAACCAAAGGTTTATCTATTTTATTGGCTTTTTTCATAAAACCAACTCTTATTTATAAGATCAATGGTTTTCTTGCTTTCAATTTTATTAATCTTTCCCTTGATTTTCAGAATTTCCAATTTGATATTTAATTGGGGATCTTTAATTTTTTATTTTTCTAGGGTTTTTTAAAAATTTCATAACCAATTCATTGATTTCCTATTTCTCTATTTTATTCATATAGGCACTTAGAGATATAAAGTTTCCCTCATAACTGCCTTGACTGTATCCCATAAATTTTGGTATGATGTCTCATCATTATTTTCTTGGATATAATTATTGATTATTTCTATTGGTTGCTGTTTGATCCAACCATTATTTAAGATAAAGTTATTTAATTTCCAATTATTTCTTGGTTTATCCTTCCCTGACCCTTTATCTCATGTAATTTTTATTGCATTATGGTCTGAGAGGTATATATTTATTATTTCTACCTTTCTGCATTTGATTATAAGGTTTTCGTGCCCTAGTACATGGTCAATTTTAGTGAAGGTGCTATGTATTGCTGAGAAAAAAGGTTATTCTTTTCTATCCCCATTCAGTTTTCTCCAGAGGTCTATTATATCTAAGTTTTCTAACATTTCATTCACCTTCTTCACTTCCTTCTGATTTATTCTGTTATTATATTTATTTAGTTCTGAGAGAGTGGGAGATTGAAGTCTCCTATTATTAAAGTTTTACTGTCTTTGTCTCCTTGTAATTCACTCAGCTTTTCCTCTAGGAATTTGGATGCTATACCACTAGGTGCATACATGTTTAGTAATGATATAGCTTCATTACCAATGGTACCTTTTAAGAAGCTTTAGTTTCCTTCACTATTCCTTTTAATGAGATTGATTTTTGCTTTTACTTTATCTGAGATTAGGATTGCTACCCCAGATTTTTTTTACTTCTGTTGAGGCATACTATATTTTGCTTTAACCTTTTGGCTTTACCCTATGTGTGTATCTTTCTGCTTCATATGTTTTTTTTTTGTAAGCAACATATTGTAGAATTCTAGTTTTTAATCCATTCTATCTGCTTTTGTTTTATGGGACAGTTTATCCCATTCACCTTTATAGTTAAGCTTACTAATTCTGAATTTCCCTCCATGCTATCTTTCTCCATTTATATTTTTCTCTTTCCTTTTCCTCTTCTTCCTCTTCACCAAAATTTTACTACCTTTCCCCTTTGACTTTTCTTTTAAAAATTTAACTTTCAGTTTATTTTCACTTATACCTTCCTTTCCCTTTTATCAGTCCCTTCTGCTCTTATATTTCCTTTTCCCCATCCCTCCATTCCCTATAGATTGTTAGATTTTTTTTAAGCCAAGTAGGAATGTATCTTAACCTTCATTGGGCTAAAGCTATTGAATAAAATTTACTCAGCATTCACAATCTCCCTTCTTTCCCTCTAAAATTATAAATCTTTGTGCCTCTTCCCTTAGTGCTATTTATTGCTCTAATATTATTAATTAGGTATTATCAGTCACAGTTGGATTATTTGATTGTTTGATAAGCTCTTATTGTTATCAAGATATCACAGATTATTTGCTTGATTGCTTGATAAACATCATTGACTCAAATTGCATCAAATTGCAATTATAATCATTTTTTTCTTTACCCCCTTTTCAAATATCTTTCAGATACACAGTCCTTCTCATGAGCCAAAGTATCATCCGAAGCCATTTCATTTCTTGAACTATTTGTACCCCCCCAACCCATGCTTTTACAGTTTACCTCCCCCCCCCCACAATGGAGAGATAAGATTCAATCCATTTCCTTTAGGTTGATTCCCTAAAGAATTAGAAGTGTTTTATCTTACCTTTTTAAGGTTGTATACAGTTTGATAGCCTTGACCAACATTTATTTTGTTTTGTTTTTTTCTTTCCCCTTTTCATTTACCTTTTTTTTTTAAATGGAACTCTTGAGTCTTGCATTTGGTGATTTAATTCTCTGTTCAGTTTTGGTCTTTGGGTCAGGAAATTCTGGAAGTGCTCCATTTCATTGAACATCCATCTTTTTCCCTGACAGTATATGCTGAATGTTGCAGGGTGGTACATTTGGAGTCTTTTGCTCCCCAAAACATGCTATTCCAGGTCTTCTGATCCTTCAATGTTGAGACTGATAGATATTGTGTGAGTCTGACTCTGTTTTCTTTATATTTGAATTGTTTTCTTATTGCTGCTTGCAGTGTTTTCTCCTTTATTTGAGAGTTCTGGAATTTGGATATTACTCTTGGAATTTTTAACCTGGTGTCTCTTTCTGGAGGGGTCCTTTGGATTCTTTCAATGGTTATATTGTTATCTTGTTTTAGTAGATTTGAACAGTTTTCCCTTATATTTTCCTACATGATGTTTTCCATGTTGCTTCTTTTCTTGATCCAAGCTTTCTGGAAGTCTGATGATTCATAGATTGTCTCTCTGAATCTATTTTCCAGGTCATTCATTTTCCTTAAAAAGGTACTTTATATTTTCTTCAGTTTTTTTCAGTCTTTTAATTTTGTTTGATGGAATCTTGTAATCTTGTAGCTTTCTTGCTTTCTATTTGTTCAGTTCTAATTTTTAGGGTTTTATTTTCTTTAATTAGTTTCTGTGCTTCCTTTTCCAGTTGGTTATCTTTACTTTTAGTGGAATTGATTTTTTGGTCAATTTGTCATAATCTTCCCGTATGGCTTTCATTTATTTTTTTCCATTTTTCTTCTTTCTCTATTCTATTGTTTTTAATTCTTTTTAAGCTCTTCAATGATCTTTTGCATTTGTATTTGAGTCCAATTCATAGGTTGTTTTGACACTTTTAGTGTTTTCTTCTTCAGACCTGCATTGCTGTTGTCTTTGTCTGTAAAGTAGTCTTCTATAGTGAGCACTCTTTTATCATCTTTGCTGTTTTTATCTCTGCTCCCAGGGTAAAGAGACTATAGATCCAAGCTTTTTTTCCTGAGGCTAGAGTCTCATCCCTGGCTTGTCATTAGTCAAGATTTTGTCTTTGCAGTCCAGGTCTTGCCTTTGCAGAGGTTTGTTTTTTTCACCCCTTTATGTCTGACTTAATAGTGAATTGTTTCCTATGTGGCCCTGTATTTTACCCCAGTGTTTTCAGGGTTCAGGCTTTGCTTGGGACTGGAGTACTCCCTGCTGACTGGCTATCTAGCTGCTGGGACCTCTGCTGTTGTTAAACTGTTGGGACCTGTATTGCACTTGACTAAAGTCCTTCACTGGTTTACCCTGCTCTCCCATCTCCTGGGTTTTACTTCCCTTCCCCCCCCCCCCCAAAAAAAAAGACAGACCTTCACTGAAGGTCCTCCACAATGTATTGTGATTTTCAGAGTAGAGGCTTCATTTTTTCTTTGGTGGGGAAAAACTCGCTGACACACTCACCTTCTAAGAAAATTAGGAGTAAAGAAAAAGGGGCAGCTAGGTGGCGTAGTGGATAAAGCACCAGCCTTGGAGTCAGGAGGACCTGGGTTCAAATCTAATCTCAGACACTTAATAATTACCTAGCTGTGTGGCCTTGGACAAGCCATTTAACCCCATTTGCCTTGAAAAAAAAGAGTAAAGAAAAAAATGTGAAAATTCTTTAAATGGTGAGATAATTACATATATTAGACTTCTGAGATGTGTGTAACTGGTAGATACTAATTAATTTTAACCATAATAGCTGTCAAAATTGTAATGAGTTATCTAAGGGTGAAATGAGTTTCCCACAAGTGGAATTTTTTAAGTGAGAACTGAATGAAAATTTGTCAGGATTGCTGTTAGGAGTGCTCCTGCTCATTTAAGAGTTAGATGAGTGAAAAAAAAAAGAGTTAGATGAGTGAATCTCAGAGTTCCCTTCCAACTCTATATCTTTGACTTTTTCTATTGCATCAAATAGCAGCACCATGCACACTGGGAAACAAGAATGTCTTTAACTTGATTTGCCACAAAAATTAAGTGAGTCTAGGACCTCCTTCAAGTGTTTACTTATTTCCCGAACATTCTTATCTGCCATGATTCTGGATTTACATAACTCCAAGCAAGCTGCTATAAATAGAAAATTTTAGTACAAGTATATTTTGTATAATATATATTTCTAAGTCTCTAGATTTTTGTGGGAATGTAGTAGAATAAGCATCTAGATACAATTTCAGAGTACTGTTTTATTTTTAATTATGTTCACAAAATTTGACTATCTCTAGACATTCTACTGGGAATTAGATATCAAGCTAAATTTCTAAATGTGAAGGCTCATATGCAGAAATGATTTAATTATTTTTGAATTCTCAAAAATATATGTGTGTGCTTGAGCACACATCTGTCTTGATTGATTTTGATATTACTTTTAAAGCCCTGGATCAGATCTTTTTCTGAAGTTAAGGATTTCCAATTTACAAATCTACTGGTTTTCATCTGAACTGTTTTATAATTACCAGAAAAATACAAGGACTCATAATGAGGAAAATCTCACAAAGTCCTCTCTAAAGTAAAACTAATTTCTACCTTGAACAATGGCTATAATCATGCACAGGTTCCCTTTTTTTGTCAAATCAGTCCTAAGAGTTGTTGAAGTGATCAGACTTTAAAACATTAAGCATCAATTGTTCTGTAAATGAATAGTTACATGGTAAGAATTACCTCCATACTAATAAAAGGAGAAAAACAGAACGAATAATTCAATTATATTCTAGTGGGATTTATTGAAATAGTGTGCTTATAGTGAGCCTGCTCTCAGATGAAAAACAACTATGGAGAAGGAAAATGCTCAGAATTCTTCACAACATCTTTGGGAGGTAGATGCTATTATTTTACAGATGAAGAAGTTGAAGTAAAAGTAGGTTGGTGATTTGGTTGTAGTCACACAGCTAATAAATGTCTGGTCACATTTGAACTCGGTTCTTCCAGGCTCTGGGTTCACCAGGTTCCCTAGCTACCTCTAAATAGTAATAATGACAACAGTAAGGGCAATAACACTGTCTTGAACTATTGATTTGTATTTCTTCTATAAGTAGAAATTCAAACATAGCAGCAACTTGAACAATGAGATGGATGACAGTAGTCAGATAAAAGCCTTGACTAGTCAGTGATCATGTCGCTCAGGAGAGCAGATAGAATAAACTTATTGTTGAGTCATTTCTGAGTCCCATCTGAGGTTTTCTTAGGAAAGATACTGGAATGGTTTGCTGTTTCTTTCTCTAGCTCATTTTACAATTGAGAAAACTGAGGTAAATAGGGTTAAATGACTTACCTAGGATCATATAGCTAGTAAGTTTCTGAGGCTAGATTTGAATTTAGGGAGAAGTATCTTTCTGACTACAATATTGGCATTTTATCTACTGCAACACAGATTAAATTTTTGCATGTTAAACTTTAATCTAAATATTTTATATGCAAAATTTTCCCGTCTCTGGATAAAGGAATGTTTGGACATAGTTATAGGCTCATTTTTCAAATAAGTATTCAGAAATACACAAAAGCATGTAATGTCAGAGTTGGTTAGGACCTAAGAGAACATCTGCCCCAACTCATATCTAAACAAGATTGCAATTTTACATGTAACAAGTAATTATGGAGTTTCTATTTTGAAAACTTCTAGTCTCAAGGCACTTAAGACTGGTGATGTCACTCTGGGACAATTCTAATTTTAATGTCTAAACCAATTAGAAATGTAGTTTCTTTGTTCAGATAAGCAGCATTAAAAACAAACAAAAAACAACCCAGCAACATGATGAAATTGGAAATAGAATTTCTGTCTTTCTAATTCATCAAATCCTACCCTTCAATGTCTAAATGTCCACAAGTATATTATCAAGTTTGTTAGGAGCATAATTAACACAAGTTATATTTGGCCATCTTACAAGTAGAACTCTTTCAAAATGTACCTACTTATCAATGGTTTATGAATAACTACATTGTACTGGGATGCTCAATGGAAATGGATGACACAAATTTTCCTTCCTTAAATATTAAAAAGTTTTATTATTTAATTCACGTTATCAATGATGCTTAAACCTGCTCCTCCCTGGATCTTAATCTACTGTCTCACAGAGCCTCCACTGCCAAAAACAAATCATCTCTTGATAATCACCTCTTTTTTGACCCTAATTAATGTAGTTCTAGGACAAAACACATGAATCCCTTGCTGGGCTCTCATCTGAACCTTTTCTCACTTGGCAGGGCCCAACAAAACTTGTGCTTTGCTGATAACTTTCAAAAGCTAAGGGAGAGTCACCTGGGCATCATGAAGAGGCAAAAAAAGAGATTTTAATTCTTTAGACATATGTACTGTTTTAAAATGATAAACAAAGAAATACTTTCAAATATTTATTCTGTACAAAACAGAAATGTACAAAATAAAGTCCTACTGATCAATCTAATAAACCTAATAACATTTTTTTTGTTTTCTTTTCAAGGCAAATGGGGTTAAGTGGCTTGCCCAAGGCCACACAGCTAGGTAATTATTAAGTGTCTGAGGCCAGATTTGAACCCAGGTACTCCTGACTCCAAGGCTGGTGCTTTATCCACTATGCCACCTAGACGCCCTCTAATAACATTTTTAATAACATGCATTTAATCTTGTTATATCCTAAGCATAATTCAGGTTTTCTGCTTACATCCTTTGTGAATATTGCTTGTCATTCTATTGCTGTTTTATCAAGGTCACTCATGTTCATTTCTTTCCCATCTCAGAACTGCCACAGTACTATTTACAAAGTCAAGGCTCAATTCTCTAGGTAGGCCACATCCATGTTGTCCTTTTCAGGAACACAGTGTCCTACTCTAAACTTCTACTGGTTTTGCAAAATTCACAGGCAGTGCATTCCTTTTTGCAGACATTGCTCCTTTTCTTTGGAATTATTCTCACTACCAGCAAATTTTGCAGATGGACAGATTCATTTTTCTCAGAATTAAACATGGATTTGGCTAAAATAACCTCATAATAGATTTCAACAACATTGTCTTAGTTGGAGTCATAACATCATGTTCTTGGAAAGGAACTGGAGAGGTTAGTGAGGGTATGTTGTTGTGCTGATTCTTCAAGTAGAATTGTATCATTTTCATGGAAGTTACACTATTACAAGATAGTGCTCTGAAACAACACAAATAATTATTTCAAGAACAAACTGTGCACCATTTCTTTCTTTTTCCTTCTGGAAAGAACAAAAAATACAAATTTCCCATAAATCTCTAAGGAGATTTTTTACTGGGTTATATCATCTTATGTCCTGAGGCAGATTTCCAAGTTAAAAGAACCCCAACAAAGTATTTCCTCAGAATCTCCTTATTTCCCAGCCAGTTGCACTCATTGTGAACTTCTTCAACTTCTCCATCATCCCTCTGTCCCCTACTTCTCAATTTTCTTTCATGTGCTGTCTTCCTCCATTAAACTGTCAATTCTTGATAGAAGGGACTCTCTTTTTTTGAATGTTTATCCCCAGTACCTAGCATGGTGTCTGACATTCAGTTGGTGTTTAATAATTGTTAATTGACTATTATTATCTCTATCTATATACTTTGAAAATTAGGGATAATTGTACTGGATGGTTAAGTAGATAGAGTGCTGAGCCTCAAGTAAGGAAGACCTGAGTCATATTCCTCATTTATTAGGGCTGTGATTTTGGGCAAGTCTCTTAACCTTAGTTTACTTTGGTTTCCTCAGTTGTAAGATGGTGATAATAACAGCTCTCTACCTATTGAGCTCATTGTGAGGATAAAATGAGATAATTTCTGTTAATTGTTTAACCCATTGCTTAGCCTTTAGTAGGAGCTATATAAATACTTCCCCCCCTTTCCTTTTTATTGATAGATTGTTGGTTAGAAATAGAGATCAATCTAATGAACCTGAATTTCATTAGCCTAGAAAACTTCCTCTGCCAATTTAGATCTTCACTTAGAATTTCTGAGATTCAGTCCACCCCTCACCTCCAACCCCCTGAAATCTAGGACCATCTTCAGTCATCCTGATTCATATCTGACCACTTATTCCAGAGAAGAAAATGAGGCCGGTTGCTTAGCACAGCACCTCCTCACTTAAATGCAATTCATGTGCTTGTCTTGGCATCAACTCCCTGATATCATGGTCTTCTTCGAGAAAAATGACAGACATCATCATCATCATCAAGAAAATTCTACCTTCAGAACAATATAATCTTCTTGAGGACAGAGACTGCTTATTTTTTGTCTTTCTGTTGTCAGTATAGTTTCTGGGATGAGATAGGTGCTCAATAATTACTTGATGCATTTTTAAAATTGAATTGATTTATTTCTATGAGCCCTCTTATAGACTCAATCAATAAAAATTATTTGATTTGATATGAAATGTAAATTCATAGTTATTTAGTAAGAATTGGCTTCAAGTCCCCCTTACTTTACTGTACATTTTTTATTAGGCTACTTAATTAGGTTACTTAATTCTCTTTCCTGATATAAGGAAATAATGAAAATAATCTTTCCTTTGCTAAGGATAAATAAGAAATCTTCATTGGTAAGTTCTATATTGGTAAAAATACTGCATAATGGTAAACATATGAAGACCTGCATTTAAGGTTTGCCTCTGAATCATGATGGCTATATGACCATCAATATGCCACTTAAATTCTTACTGCTCTAAGTGAATCGTGTCAAACTCAAATAGAGATAGATCCCTAAAGGTGCATATTAACTGAGAAAATTACAAATAAGTATTTTCTATGTTGAATTGTATTTTCACTTATTTTATTAATTTTATAACAAATTTTTATATGATTACCCCACATACTTACCTCATGCAAACATGGGGATTCAGAGCTGCCTGCAAGATTGACATATTTCCTCTAGGCAACTCTTCAAGACTAAAAGTCACAAAACTAGTAAAAATGAAAAGTGAGACTTGAATTCAACTCTTTATGACTCCAGGTTCTTCATCTCATCTATTTTAAATAGAATCTTGCTGTACTTTGTCTAGGTCAAACCACAAGTGAAGTGCTGTCTTAAATTTGACAAACTGAGCTATAAATAAGGAATGATCAGGTTGAAAAAATTCAAAATGATGTTATATAAAATAACCAGAAAAATAATTGATGATGTTTATTCTATGGAAGAAGACTAAATGGGTATAATTGTTCCATTTAAAAACTTGAATGGCTATTATCCAAAAGAGAGAAGAGATTTGTTCTATGTAGCATCAGATCACATTATAAGGACCACTGAATAGAAGTGACAGGAATGCAGACTTAAGTTTAATAAATAGGATTTGGGGTAATAAGAATGCTTCAAAAATAGAATGAAATGCATTGAGAAGTTGTGACTTTTTCTTTCACTGGAGATATTACAGTGGAAACTAGATGACTACTTACTGGGGATGTGGTAGAAGGAATACTATACTGAATGGTCATCTAATTGGGGTAGATGTATTGAATGTCCTTTTTTCAATGAGATTTCTTGAACCTATACCATTCTTCACTGTATAGTGCAAGCTGGAGTTGAAATTTCAGAGTAAATATGGTGTAATTTCTATTCCATAGATTAACTTTTTTGCCAGTGATTCATCTCCATCCTCCCTCTTTACCTTTCTGATAGCCTTGTTACTCTTCCTTTGGCATACCCTCCTGAAGAGTGTCACAAGCTCCAGATCTTTCTATCATCCAAAATTACCTTCTTGGAGGCTTCCCTCCCTACCCCTTCTATGGACCTTCTCTTAATTTGATGAATTTTTGAGTTCAATGTTAATGGTGAAAAAAATCAACTAATCATTTCTCAGTTTCAATATAAATCTTTTCTTTTTCTCCAATAGCAAGATAAGACATGGAATAAGTCCATTAAAACAAAATTCATCAATCAGTGAATTAGCCAATTAACAATCTTGTTTCAGGCACTGTTCTAGGTCCTTGTGTTGGGTAATAAAGCCAAAAATGAAATGGTCCTTATCCTCAAGAAGTTTAGATTCTATAAGGAAAGATAATATGCATACATCGAGTGCTTGTAAAATATGTAAGATAGCATATAAGGGGAGAACTCAAGCAGGATTAATTTGCTGTCAAAACCAGAATAATAGAGAGAGTTATAATAGAACAGCTTGAACACAAAAAACTGCAATTTTTCCTGCAAAAAAAAAAACCCAACCCAACAAAACAATCTAATAGATTATACAGGAATTATTTCCTCTCATTAAAATTATGTGTTCTTTTTTCTGAAAGACTACTCTTTGTAAGTAGAGTGCATGTCTGCCCATGTGATACGATTTTAGGGGAATTGGGTAGAGCTCTCAAATATTGATTTCAATATATTTGAAATACCCATGTGACTCCAAGCCTACTGTCCTGAACTTGGAGTGGAAGGAAGAAGCAAAAGAATCTAATTCAATAATCTTGGCACTTTCACATTGATTAGAAGAGAACTTGGGTCTCTTTAAGCTGTGAAATACCATCCTAACATATATTTTGAGGTTCATCCCAAAGCCTATTTTCCCGGCCTTAAAGGATCACTTTATTTAACAGTTTCTTTAGTTCACTTGGATATAAGCATTTGTCTTCTAAAACCAGTAGCTGGCATTTGTATGGTACTTTATTTATAGCATCTAATTGAATAACAACTACTTTATGATCCAAAAGATTCTATACATGTACTAAGGCTCAGAGTGATTGCCTATGGTCACAAAGCTAGTGCAGTTCACAAACAGAATTTTAACTCAGGTGTTTCTTGATTTTAGGACCAATACTATTCCTATTACTCCCTAATACGTTGCACTATCTTGTTTTTGTGCATTGTAAAGCTCCATTGAGCCTCACAGACTGCTGAAGTTGGAAAGAATCTCAGAGGTCCCACTCTCATTTTACAGATGAAGAAATTGAGGTACATTGATTTTAAGGTCTTATTTCACAGAGAAGTTTCCCTGAAGGAAGTAACTTCTTGTGGTCTACTTTTCTTCTTACCACTCTTTCTCCTCCTCCTAAGTGGCTATAAATTCTAAATATTGTAAAATTCTCAGCTGTTGAATTTAACCTGGAATTAATTTATTATATCAGTTAACAAACATTAATAATAACAATAGCAATAATTATTTAACACTTTACCTATTTAAAATTCACTGGATTCTCATAGCAACACCATGATTTAGGTCCTATCATCAGTATTTTACACATAACAAGATGAGCTAGTTGATGTTAAATGATTTGCCTGGTGTCTCAGAACTAAATATCTGAGGTAGGATATAAATGGAGATATTCCTGATGCTAAATCCAGTCCTTTATTCACTGAACCACCTAGGGTTTGTTTTAGGTCAATTATTTCAGTTATGATTGACTCTTCATAACCCCATTGGTGTTTTCTTGGCAAAAATACTGCAGAGATTTGTCATTTCCATCTCCAGTTCATTTTATAGATGAGAAAACTGAGGCAAATAGGGCTAAATTATTTGCCCAAAGTCACAAAACAAGTAAGTATTTGAGACTGAATTTGAATTCAAGTCTTTCTGACTTTCCACTTTGCATCAAAGCTGTTCCAACCTACCATGATCCCTCAATAATAAATGCTAGTTACATACAAAATACCACTGGGGGAGACAGACAAGTAAGACATTGTCTCTACCTCCAAGGATTGTAGTAGTAATTAGGTCAACCAACCACTGGATTGTTGATTTAAATAGTAAAGCTTAATGGCAATGAAAATTACTGTTCTGGTCTTACCATTTTTCACTTGTGTACTCAGTATAGATTATAGGTTCTAAGGACCTGCAAAACACTTGTAGATTTTCTCAGATAATTTATAATGTGCTTGAAGTTGCTGAATATGATGTGATATCATGAAAAATATGAAAATAACTTTTTTTGAAACAGAAAAGCAACCTTACAAGGCAAGTGTTGATATTAAAGAGCTTTTCCTGACTTGATTACCATGGAATTCACAAAGCATGAAGATGGAAGAAGGAGAAGGGAAAGAGGCAAAAATGGAAGATCTTGCCTCCTAGTTCTGTTTATTATCTTAAGGAATGTACTCCCTTCTGAGAGAAAGCTAAGAGAAAGATGGCTACACGGTCTTATTTTAGATGGAAATGAAAAGCAAGGCCTATTACCCAAGTAGAAATGAAGGACCACATTAGTGACTTTTATTAGCATACTCCCAGACACCTTAGTTAATCCATTTTTCTGTATATACTGTGGGTAAGCAACAGTGCTGCTTTTGGGTCTGGCAGTAACCATGAAGGTTGCCTGGTTTATGACAACAGAATCCATAGGGAGATCTCAAGTTTAAATGAGTAGGACTCTGAGATTAAAAAACCAAAAAAACCCACCCAAATCACATACTGATAATCTTAGCAAATATAAATACTTTTGAAATAGAAAGTTGTTTATTTTTGTTTTGGGTTAATCATTCATTCATTTATTTTGTTGTTTATTCATTCATTCATTCATTCATTTATTTATTCATTTGCTTATTGAAGGGATAGTTAATTAAACCAGATTCTTACCTAGTACGAACCTGCTTTACTTAGAGACTTCAGGCTGCTATGACAACGGCTGCAGCTGTATATATTTTAATACGCTCTTATTTCCTTTCCTTGTCCACTCTCAGTACATAATTTTCTCATTTGATGGAAATTTTCATAGCCTGGGAGGTAATTCACCAGCATCCATTTGGTGTACTTCTCTTCCAACACTGCATCCTTTAGTGGAACTCTGCAAAGGCAGCCATTACAACAGATGCTCCCTGTTTGGTTTGAGGGCTGCTGTTAGTCTGATTGTCATTAATTGAATGAGGCTGTAATTGTGGGAACCAAAAAAAGATTCTCAAAGGCCACATTTCAAATTGCTCTGCCAAAGAGGCAGCCAAGCCAGCTGGCAGGGCTACTTGTTTTGTAGACAAAAAAAGGGTTTTGTACAGGCAAGTTATGTAACTGTCTAAAGCACAAACTGATTCAGAGTTGATCTATAGATCTGCAAGCAAAAATCTGAAACTTTTCTAGGAAAGTAGATAATTAGAGATATCTCCCAGGGGAAGGTCAAATTATATGTCATGGACCTCTTTTCCAGCATCTTATAATCCATCAAAAAAACAGGAAAAGAAGTCGACCTCCAAAATGCTATTGCTCCAGATATTCTTTGAATTAACTCAGTTTTAAGGACCATGGAATTATACAATGATGGAAATTCATGATAAGCAAAATGCTATTAGAGATTACAAAAGTTATAAAACTGTGATAGTCACTTCTACAGTTTCATTTCCTGAATGCATAATCCTAAGTAAATCCTACTCTTGGAATCTAAATTTCCTTCTCTGTAAGATGGGAAGAATAATTTTTGCTCTACTTACCTCACTTGGTTTTGTTAGAAATGCATTTTGTAAACCTTAACTTAAATTATGATCAACCCAATGACCAAGTGTAATTCCAGAGGACTCATGATGAAACATACTTCTCCTCTACTAACAGAAGGTGAAGGACTCAAACTACAGAATGACCAATGTATCTGTTTTTGTATGTAATGGGATTTTTTGTTTGTTTTTGCTTTATCAATTAGATAGGAGAGAGAAAAGGCAGATTTGTATTTGAAAATGGAATTTAATTCAAGAAACCAAATACTACTAGAGAAATATGACATCATCCTAAACCATTTCCCCAAAACAAATCCATGTAGTTCATAGCACAAGTATTTTCTCCGCATTTTAAAGACAAGGAAACTGAGACTTGTCCATTCTCAACTAGTAACCATGACTTGAGTCTCTCCTTTTTTGATTACATATTTAGTGCATTCCCCATCCTACCAGTCTACTTCTTAACTAGTATGTTAAAGCTATTATTTTGGAAACTCTCCATAATGTTCAATTCTAGAAGCAAAACTAATCTTGAGCTTACATAAAATTTACCTTATATTTATTTTTAAATATCTATATGTTTATATATTATATCTCCCTTTAGAATGTAACCTACTCCAAGGTAGGAACCACATCATTTTTATCTTTGCAATCTAAGCAACTAATATAGGGCACACTAAAAATGGTGCTTAATAAATACTTACTGATTATTTTTATTTCACTCATTGACCAGT
The DNA here is from genome assembly GCF_037893015.1 of Macrotis lagotis. Classification (NCBI taxonomy): domain Eukaryota; kingdom Metazoa; phylum Chordata; class Mammalia; order Peramelemorphia; family Peramelidae; genus Macrotis; species Macrotis lagotis. The sequence goes on from NC_133662.1 coordinate 78,723,860, forward strand.
CTTATAATAAAAGCTTTGTCTTGTGATATATAGACCAATATCCCTAATGAACAGAGATCAAAATTTTAAATAAAATATTAGCAAAAAGATCACAGCAAATATCAGAAGTATATACACTATGATCAGGTAGGATTTATATCAAGAATGCACCATTGGTTCACTATTAGGAAAGCTTTCAGCATAATTGACTATATCAATAATAAAACTAACACAAATCATATCATTATTTCAAGAGAAATACAGCACCCATTTCTTTTTTTTTTTTTTTGGTTTTTGTGTTTTTGCAAGGTAAATTGGGTTAAGTGGCTTGCCCAAGGCCACACAGCTAGGTTATTATTGTGTCTGAGGTCAAATTTGAACTCAGGTACTCCTGACTCCAGGGCCAGTGCTCTATCCACTGCGCCACCTAGCCACCCCACAGTGCACATCGCTACTGAAAACATTCTAGAGAGCATAGAAACAAATGAAGTTTTCCTTAAAATGATAAGCAGTATCTATCTGAATGATTGTAGATGCATTGAGATGGAACCAAATCTCAGCAGAGTTTTGTCAAAGCTGAGACTCAAACCCAGGTCACTCCTCTCCAAGGTTAGAGTATTTTGTAATGTGAATTATTGTTATTTCTAGTGCTTATAGCAAGAACACACTTTTTTTTCACATTGAATTATTTTTTATTTTTAATTTGTGGAATAAAACAAGCATTTCCATAATATGGTATAATAAAACGATGATTGCACATGAAACTATAAGTATTTTTTCCCTTTAAAATTTCTATTTCCTTTAAAATATATTAAAGTTTTACTGTAAATTTTTTCATTCCCCTTCAACCTAGAAATGGCTACCATCAATCAAAGATATAAATATATAAATATGTGCGTGTAAATATTTACATAAATCATTCTATACATCCTTTTATTTATCTGTTCTTTTGGTTATAGATAGCATCTTCTGTGGTTCTTCATAGGTCCTTTGTAGTTAATTTGGGTATTTGTAATAATTAAAATTGCTTAATTACTCATGCAAAGGTTTTCTTAAAACACTATTGCTGTTAAGTAATATGACCTTCTTTTGGTTCTATTCAATTTATTATCTTGTGCAAATCTATTCTTTGTTTTCTAAGATCATCAAAGTCATCATTTCTTTTTTTTTAGGTTTTTGCAAGGCAAATGGGGTTAAGTGGCTTGCCCAAGGCCACACAGCTAGGTAATTATTAAGTGTATGAGGCTGGATTTGAACTCATGTACTCCTGACTCCAGGGCCGGTGCTCTATCTAGTGCTCTATCCACTGCACCACCTAACTGCCCCTAAGCTCATCATTTCTTATAGCACAACAGTATTCCATCACGATCATATGCCACAACTTGTTTAAACATTCTCCAATTGACCACCATGCCTGCATTTTCCAGTTCTTTGCTCCCACAGAAAGAGCTGCTATAAAAATTTTATAAGTTCTTTTACTTTTTTTCTCTATCATTAGAAACATCCAATAGTGATATGAACACCTCCTCCTAGAAGGAAAATTTTAAACCACTATATTACATTCCCTCTTGTTCCCCAGAAAGGCCCAGGACACATTCAAATAATGTTTAGACATAGTAGAATACCCAGAGATGTCAATTCTTTTTCTTATTTGTGACAGATAAGAATGTCTAATAATATTGGTACTTCATTTTCAGTTGATTGATTGAGTAACTAGTTATTGAATATTTGCTTGGCCAATTCTGGGATGCCTGAAGCTCAGAATGACTTTTGGTCTAGATATACTTGACTTTCTGAACTGCCACAGAACCATTTGCTTAACAATTCTAATGTTGTCATTTTGGACAACTTCAAAATGAAGAAACCAAAACGACTGTCAGCAGAAAGAAAACTGTCCTGTCCCCACCCACAAATATATACAATTTTCTGTATAGATTTTAAAAGGTCAAATATAGTAAGTTATGTCCAAAGTTCGATTAATATTGGATAATGCCAACTCTGGTAGTCACTTTCATAGTCAGGAAAGAGTTGTAATAATTTTCTTTTGGAGGAGAATAGCAATAAGCTCAGTATGTCTCACTTACAAATTAAAATATTATCCACTTAGAACATTTTAAGTTTGGAGAAATATAAGAAGTTAAGTTATCTAGACCAGTTTCAAACTGAAAGATGAAGTCTATCTTTCAATATCCCTGACAATTGGTAATCTGATGTGCATTAAAATACTTACCAGGAGAGATAGTTCATTACCACTAGATAGAGTACTGGATTTGATGTAAGAAATAGGTAAGTTCAAATCTTGCCTCAGTTACCTATTAGTTTTGTGACTTTGGGCATGTAATTTAGCTTTTCTCAAATCCAATTTTCTTACTTACAAAACAGAATGATAATTTTATCATCACATTGTTGTTGTGAAGATGAAGTGAGATGCAAAAATTGCTAAGACCTCATATAAATGTTATCATCATGCACAAAGGGCAATAAAAATATTCCTACCCTTTGATCCTGCAATAGCAATACTCTTTCTAAAGAGATCATGGAAAAATGGTGAAAATCTCACATGTACAAAAAAGTATTCATAGCAGCTCTGTTTGTAGTGGCAAAGAAATGGAAATTGAGGGATGCCTATCAATTGGGTAATGGCTGAACAAACTGTGATGGAACACTATTGTTCTATAAGAAATCATGTAGGGACAGGATTTCAGAAAATCCTGGAAAGACTTGCATGAAATGATGCTGAGTGAGATGAGTAGAACCAGAAGAACAAACACTAACAACAACATGGGGTGATGATGGATATGCTCACTCCATCATGCAATAATCATGGACACTTTTAGGGGATTTGTGATGGAGAATACCAACTGTATCCAGAGAAGGAATTTAAACAAAGACCAAAGCTTATTATCATCATTTTTTTAAAATTGTCTTATGTATTATGTCATTTTGCTCTCTCTAATGTTTTCTTTCTTCCTGTTTGATCTGTTTCTTCTCTCACAACACATTCAATTTTGATCCATGCATCATGAATGCAAATGAAAAGACTATATCATATTGCCTTCTGTTGGGGGGAGGGGAGAGGGAAGGAAGGGAGGGAGAAAAAATTATAAAACTCAAAAATGTGCAAAAAAGATTGGTAGAAACTACTAATGTATGTACTTGGAAAACAATATTTATATAATAAAAATGTTACTATCATTATTACCAAATAATAAGGGAGTGCATTATTTTTTGGACCAATGAAATTTTAGAAATCAAATAAATTAGCAAACATTTATTAAAAGCTTCTATGTGTTAGTTTTGTACTTAGGAGAACCTGAGTTCAAATTCAGCTTCAGACATTTGGTGCTGTGTTGTGTGCCTTAGGGTAAGTCACTTAACCATGAATGCTTCACATTCAGGGCTATCTCCAGGCATTCTGGTTCATATTTGCTCACTATTTGGCTCTGAGGAGAAAGCGAGCTGATGATTTAGCACCCTCTCACTCAAATCCAATTCACCTGCATGTCATGGTATCACCTCCCTGACACCATGGATTTTTCAAGAACAAAGGACATACAACAACCATGGGTCACACACTGCACTAAGATCTTAACAAATATGTCATTTCAGATGTCATATGCAAACATTATTATCCTTAAGTGAGAGTTTTATATTTGTGTTCTACTGTTTGTTTTCTTTTCTTTTCTCACAAAGTCGCTTATGTATTTTCTTTCTTTTTAATTTTAATTTTAATTTTTTCTTTTAAATTTATTTTTTATTCTCATTTTGTACAAATGGTTTTTTTACATTAATAAAATATTCTTGTTTACAAGTAAACAAAATACCCTTCCTCCCCCATGAATATAGATAGACTTCTTTGGATGAAAAAAGTAAAGGGGAGAGAAAAAAATTAAAATAAAAAAATAATAATAGTAATAATTGTAGGTATGGCCAGGTGGCGCAATGGACGAAGCACCAGCCCTGGAGCCACGAGCACCCGAGTCCATATCCAGCCTCGTAAACCCAACAATCACCCAGCCATGTGACATGCAAGCCACCTGATCCCCACTGCCCTGCAAAAACCAAAAAAAAAAGAAAGAAAAAAAAAGACCCAAAATAAAATAAAATAGTAATAATAATAGGGGTGGCTGGGTGGCAGTAAGAGCATTGGCCCTTGAGCCAGGAGCACCTGGGTCCAAATCCGGCCCCAGACACCCAAAGATCACCCCGCTATGTGGCCCCAGGCAGGCCATCCAGCCCTACTTGCCCTGCACCCTCCCCCAAATAATCATAACAAAAAATGTGCTTGAATCTTTGTTCCAACACCAACAACTCTGTCATGGGTGGATCTCATTATTTATGATAAGTCCATCACAAAAGTTATTTCCATATTTTTCCACCTTTACCATTGCTGATCGCAACTCCCTCCTTTCTTATTTCTCCACTACCATGTACTCTATTTTCTCTCTCCTTTCACTATGACTCTGCTGTAGGGTCACTGAGTGGCATAGCAGACAGATCCCTGGTCCTGGGGCCAAGAAGCCCTGAGCCCCCATACCACCCCTTAGGCCCAGAATCTACCTGGCCCTGTGGTCCTGGGCAGGCCTTCCATTCCCAGCCCCTTGCAAGAAGTAAGAAAGAAAATGTGTTATATCTGGCCACTCTCCCCGCCATGGTCCATCCTCTCCTCCTTTATTCACATCCCCACCCCTTCCCCCTGCTCCCCCCTCCTTCTTACTCCAGATGTCTATACCCCATTGAGTATATTTGCTGTTTCCTCTCCTAGCCATCTCTGATGAGAGCAAAGGTTCCCTCATTCCCCCTTGCCTCCCCCCTTCCATATCATTGCAATAGCTCATTGTAATAAAAAAAAATCTTATTATGTGAAATATCTTGGACTATTCCCCCTCTCCTTTTTCTTTCTCCTTTTCCATTTCCCTTTTTTTCCTATTGACTCCATTTTTACACCATATTTTATCTTCAAATTCAGCTTTCTCCTGTGCTTCAACTATAAAAGCTCTCTCTACCTGCTCTATTAACTGAGAAGGTTCATATGAGTATTATCAGTGTCATTTTTCTATGCAGGAATACATGCAATTCATCCTCATTAAGTCCCTCATATTTCCCCCCTCTCCTCCAATCTCCATGCTTCACCTGAGTCCTGTATCTGAAGATCAAACCTTCTGTTCAGCTCTGGCCATTCCAAAAGGAACATTTGAAATTCCCCTGGTTCATTGAAAGTCCATCTTTTTCCC